>NC_063365.1:452592-476067 GCF_021869965.1 Rhincodon typus | reverse complement strand
ATTAGCTAGCTCTCCCTGGATCCCATGCGACCTAACCTTTATGACTAGCCTGCCGTGCGGGACCTTGTCAAAGGGTTTACTGAAGCCCATATAGACAACAACTGCTGCCCTATCCTCATCCATCCTCTTGGTTACCACTTCAAAAAACTCTAAAAGATTTGTCAGACATGACTTTCATGTACTAATCCATGCTGACTATCCCTAATCAGACCTTGACTATCCAAATGTTGGTTGATCCTGTCCCTCAGTATCCTTCCCAACAACTCGACTACAGCGGATGTCAAGTTCAACGGCCTGTAGTTCCCTGGTTTGTCTTTGCTATCTTTCTTAAACGATGGAACAACATTACCACCCTCCTGTCTTCCTGAACTTTACCAGTGGCTAAAGATGAAGCAAAAATCTCTGCAAGGGCCTCTGCATTTCTTCCCTAGCCTCCCACAATGTCCGAGGATGGACTTGATCAGGCCCAGGGGATTTATCCACCTTAATGCAATCTAAGGCTGCAAACACCTCCTCTCTTGTAATGTGTTTGTGGTCCAAAACATCCCCACTTGTTTCCCTTATTTCCTTAGCATCCATAATTCTCTCCTGAGTAAACACTGAGGAGAAATATTCATTAAAAATCTTACTCCCATCTCCTGTGGCTTCACACATAGACGGCCATGCTGATCTTTAAGGGGATCTATTTGCTGCCTAGCCACCCTCTTACTCAATATAGCTAATAGGACCTTTTGGGATTATTTTTAACCTTATCTGCCCGTTCCATCTCATACCCTCTTTTTGTTCTTCTGATTTTCCTCTTAGTTGTGCTCCTACACTTTTTATGGTCATCTAGGGATTCACTTGAACCCAATAGCTTAGGCCCAATGTATGCCTTCTTCTTCTTCCTGACTAGAGCCTCAATACCCATTGTCAGCCAGGAATCCGTAAACCTGCCAGCTCTTCCCTTCACCCTAACATGCACATACTGTCCCTGGACTCTTGAAATCACACTTTTAAAAGCCTCCCATTTGCCAGTCATTCCTTTTCATTCACCCAATCAACCGCTGCTAGATCCTGCCTAATGGCCCCAAAATTGGACCCGCTCCAGTTTAGCACCTTGACCTGTGGACCTGTCTTATCTTTTTCCATGACTATGGTAAAACCAAGACAGTTACGGTCATTGGGCCCAAAGTGCTCGCCGACTGACATTTCAGTCACTTGCCCGACCTTGTTTCCTAAGAGGAGGGCCCTCTACATAATGATTTAGGTAACTTTCTTGGATACATTTGATAAATTCCACCCCGCCTGGGCCCTTTAAACTCTGCATGGCCCAGTCAATACAGGGGAAATCAAAATCTCCAACCAATACTACTCTGTTATTCCTACAGGTATCTGCAATCTCTCTACACATCTGCTCCTCTAGTACCTGCTGGCTATTTAGGGGTCTAAAATACAGTCCCAACAGAGTGACCATCCCCTTCTTGTTTCTTAGTTCTAACCATATGGCCTTATTTGATGACCCCCTTAAGGATGTCCTTTCTAAGCACTGTTGTAATGCCCTCCCTTATCAAAAAGGGCAACTCCCCCTCCTTGCTAACTTGTACTTCTGTCACGCCTGTAGCTTCTGTATCCTGGAACATTGAGCTGCCAGTCCTGCCCTTCTCTTAGCCATGTTTCTGTTATTGCTACAATATCCCAGTCCTACAGCCAATTCATGCTCTGAGCTCATCTGCCTTACCAGTCAGGCCTCACACATTGAAATGAAAGTATTTTAAACCAGAAGACTTTTCCCTCCCTTTACTGTGCCCCCGGCTATCCTGAATAGTAAACATAATATCCAGTCATGTTGCAGTACAACTATATTTTTAAGTCCCACTTGCATCTGAACTGGTTCCAGTGGTCCAGAAATGTGAAGCCTTCCCTCTGCCCCATTTCCCCAGTCACACTTGAAACTGTGTTAATTTACTTTGCATTTTATTAATGCACAGAACAGATGAACTAATGTTAAGGTGTGGATCTTGGTGCGAACTCAACCGCTCTTTTCAAAAACATTATGTCTAAAGCATTTTTAATTTGCTTTTTATTTACTTGGTGAAGTTACCTTTTGATAAAGTTTGTAGATTGGTCTTATTTTTTTCTTTGATCTCTGGGGGAAAACCTAGATTGTTTGGAGATTCTGAGGAACGATGAACCAAACTGGAAAATAAAACTTTTGTTTGGAATTGGAGCATTTAGTGTTAAAATAACAAATAAACACATTTCTAATTCTCAAATGAACACAGTGGTTTTGTGAATCTCACCTCTTGAATTGAAGTGTACAGGGTCACTCTGAGCTGATGTTAGCAACCTTCCCCTCACGTTGGCTTTATACAGACAAATGTATGTTCTTCCAATAGTGTGTTCCAAATTTGTCACAGTGAAGGTGACTGAACTGTTCTGCGTAGAAATATGCTGAACATCTGTGTAATTTGTCTCTCCATGTTGGTACAAGTAAAATGTGAAACTAGAATGTTTCCAGCGACTTGTACAATTAAAAGTAATCTTTCCGTGTTTCACTAACAGACTAGAATCCACAGATAATGTTGGTTTGGATAAATCTGTAAAATGCAAAGAACAGGCAGTGATAATTGATTCAATGACAGTTTGGCCTTATTTTGGTATTCAACACTTTGGAACACAGTGGACAACAGATATGACAAATGGCACCAAATGCTGCAGGCTGCTACCAAACATCTGGCTAATTAATTCATTCATGAGTTCAAGCAGTTGTTTTAGCCCTTGGGTTTGCTTTATATTCAGATCGAAGAAAGTCACTCAGGTAATGTTAAATGGAGAAAATATAGAAATGTCGAAAATAGGAGCAGAAGTAGACCTTTCAGCCCATCAATTTGCACCACCATTCAACGTGGTTGTGGCTGATCCTCTATCTCAACACCACATTCCTGCTCTCTCTCTGTACCCCTTGACACATTTAGCCTCCAGAAATTCTATTTAATTTTTCCTAAGTATATTCAGTGATTTGTCCTCCACAGCTTTCTGTGTGGAGAATTCTACAGGTTCTTCACACTGAGTGAAGAAATTTCGCCTCATATTAGTCCAAAACAACCTGCCCCATATCCTGAGAACATGGTCCCCTTGTTCTGTTCTCCTTGGCCAGAAGGCTGAAAAGCAATTGGTCAGTCTGTGACTGGTCTCCCAACTGTAGTGAAAGCGGCATTGTAAGCAGTAAAAACAGTTGACTAAATTGAAAGTCGATCACTGCTAACATGAAAGGAGCATCTGGTGCATTGGACAATAGGGGATAGGAGGTAAAAGGCCAAGTGTTACTTAGGTATGTAAGAGCAGTTTAGGCCATTCAGTCCCTCCCATTCAGTCCCTCAAGCCTGCTCTGCTACTCTAGATCATGGCTAAGCACCTACCTCAATGCCATGTTCTGCACTATTTCCAGATCCTTTGATGTCATCTCATTATCAAGATGGAGAATAAGGTAGTTGATTTTTGAGCTTAAGGTTTTGAATCTTAATAAGGGAAACTACAATGATATGAAACGTGAGTTGGCTCTGACGAATGGGAAAATTTTACTAAAAGGAATGTCAGTGGATAGGCAATGGCAAACATTGAAAGAGCTACAATAATTTTTTATTCCAGTCTGAAGCAAGAATGCAAAGAGAATAGTGGCCAAAACATGGTTTACGAGGGAAACTAGAAATAGACATACAAATTGGCAAGAAAACACAACAGACCTGAGGAGTGGGAACGATTTACAAGTCAGCAAAAGGAAACCAAGGGTTAGATTAAGAAGGGGAACATGAAGAATGAGAGTAAACTTGCTGAGAGCAAATGAACTGACTGTAAAAGTTTCTGTAGGTATGAAAACAGAAAACAATTGGTGAAAATTAATGTGGGTCCCTTACAGTCAGAAACAGGGGAATTTATTACAGGGAACAAAGAAATAGCTGATGAACTAAATTCATACTTCGATTCTGTCTTCACAAAGGAGGTCACAAATAATTTACCAGAAATAATGGGGAATACAGGGTTTAGTGAAAGCTGATAAGTCCCCACAGCCTGATAATCTACACTCCAGAGTACTTTAAAAATGGCCCCAGAAATCATGAATGCATTGGTGGTCAGCTTCCAAGTTTCTTTAGACTTTGAAACATTTCGAATAGATTGGAGGGTAGCTAATGTAACCCTGCTATTTAAAAAGGGAGGTAGAGAGATAACAGGAATTATATACCAGTGAGTTTGATGTCAGTAATGAGAGCAATGCTAAAGTCAATTATCAAAGATTTTATAGTCAAACACATGGAAAACAGTGACAGAATCAGACACAGTCAGTATGGACCTACAAAAGGCAAATTGTGATTGACAAATCTACTGATATTTTTCGAGAATGTAACTAGTAGAATTGATCATGAATATCCAGTAAATGTGGTTTATGTTGACTTTCAGAAGGCTTTCAACAAAGACACACATCAGGGATTAATGTTCAAAATTAGGCACATAAGATTGTAGTAGTGTGTGGCTGGATAGAAAATTGGTTAGCAGACAGAAACAAAGAGTAGGAATAAATGAATCTTTTTCAGAATGACAGTTACTGATGATTGGGGTCCTGCAGGGATCAATACTAGGACCCAAGCTATCCACAATTTTTTGTTAATGATTTAGATAAGGGAACTAAATATAATTTCTCAAAAGCTGCAGATGACACGAAGCTGGGTGGAAGGGTGAGCTATGAGGGGGATGCAGAGATATTGTATTGTGATTTTGTCAGGCTAAGGGAGTGGGCAAATGAACGGCAGATGCAGTATTATGTTGGAGGTTATCCACTTTGGTAGCAAAAAAACATGAAAGCAGATTATTATTTTAATGGCTGTAAATTGAGAGAGGGGAATGTTCAACAAGACTGGGTGTCCTTGTGCACCAGATGCTGAAAGTAAGCATTCAATAAAGCGGCAGGCAATAAAGAAGGCAAACTGTATGTTGATGCTCATAGAGGATTTGAGTATAGGAACAAAAATGTCTTTCTCCCATTACACAGGGCATTGGTGAAGCTGAAGTTTGAAAAATATGCGCAGTTTTAGTCTCCTCATCTGAGGAAGGATGTTCTTGCTGTAGAGAGACCAAATTAATTCCTGGGATGGCAGGACTAATATACGAGGAGAGATTGAGTTGTTTATGATTGTCTGCACTGCAGTTTAGAAGAAGTTGGATCTCATCTAAACCTAGAAAATTCTAACAGAATGACTCAGGTTTGATACAGGAAGGATGTTCCTGAAGGTAGGGGGAGTCCAGAATCAGGGGTCACAGTTTAAAGATAAGGGGTAAACCTTTTAGGACTAAGATGAGGAGAAATTTCTTCACTGACAGAGTTACAAGCCTGTGGAAGTGGTTGAGACCAAAACATTATGTGCTTTCAAGAAGAAGATAGATATAGGTTTTGCAGCTAAAGGGGGGTGGACATTAAGTTTGGTAATCAGCCATGATCATATTGAAGAGGCTCAAGGGTTTGAATGGTCTACTCCTGCTCCTATCTTACCTATTGAACTTATTTGATGACTGAGCTTCTACAGCCCTCTGGGGTAGAAAATTCCAAAGATTCACTCCTTGCCGAGCGAAGGTATTCCTTAGCATCTTTTTTTTACATTCACTTAGGGCATGTGGGCATCACTGGCTCGGCCAGCATTTAATGCCCGCTCCTAATTGCCTTGAAAGTGGTGGTGAGCTGTCTTCATGAACCACTGCAGTCTGTGCGGTGGAGGGACACCTTCAATACGTTAGGAAGGGAGTTCCAGAAGTCTGACTTAGTGACAGTGAAGGAAGCTTTGTCTCCTTCATTTTAAAAATAATTCTGGTAAAAGGTGTGGAAAATCTATGGAGGAAGAAAGAGAGTGAAAGCTTTGAGTCCAATATGAATGTTTCAAGGACTGGCTTTCTATTTTAGTTTCTGTTTTTATTTCAAATTCCCAGAATGCTTTTGTCATTGATTTTCTTGTTGGTGTCATTTGGTAAATGTGTTTTGTTTTGGTTTGTTGGTCTCTGTGGGCAACACAGCAACAGTCAAGGAGCGTGATCTCATCGAGGACAAGACAGTCTGCCTGGTCCGTTTGTAACATCAACTCACTCTACCAGTCATTCCCTGTTAATGGTGAATACAGAACCACAGCACAGCACAAGAAGCTGAAGGAGGTTGTTTTGGTGTGGCTCAGTGGTTAGCACTGCTGCCTTACAGCGCCAGGAACCCGGGTTCGATTCCATCCTTGAGCAACTGTCTGTATGGAGTTTGCACATTCTCCCTGTGTCTGTGTAGGTTTCCTCCCACATTCCAAAGATGTGCAGGCTAGGTGGATTGGCCATGCTAAATTGCTCATAGTGTTCAGGGATGCGTGGGTTATAGGGAGATGGGTCTCAGTGGGATGCCCTGAGGGTCAGTGTGGACTTGTTGGGCCGAAGGGCCTATTTCCACACTGTAGGGATTTTATGGTTAAGCTGCAATTTTTAGATTGCTTGAGTGGAAGTAACTTTCACAGGCTTGGTAAAATAGGCATCATCTATTAATGGCTTATCATACTCTTTGTCCTACATTCTCTCCCATTCACAGTAGAACAGTTTGAGCTTTTGCTACTATTTCAGATTAATTTGATTCCTTTATAATGACATAATGCTCACACTGAACATCTGTCTCCTGTAATGATTTCACTGGTAGTAAATATGTATCCTTTGTGTTCAGGGGTCTTTGGAAAAGAGACCTTGAAGAATGGAATTCTCACCCACTGTCTGTGTATGTTGGAAAACATCACATTGAATTAAGTTTTATTTTTAACAGAAATAATTAAAACTTTCAAAAGACATATCAAGAATCTTTGCTCTCATTCACTCACCTGTGATCATGACAGTCATGGCCTCACTGAGCTGTGACAGTAATCGTCTTGTTTTGACAAAGGATCCATATTGGCACTGATACCGCCCTCCTTGGCTGGAGCTGCTAACTGTGAAGGTTCCAATGTTATCCTTTATGAGCAGTTGATATGACGACAGTAGTTGATTATTTCTGTAAAAGTAGATCTTATCATGATATTCTCTTTTTGTGATGCAGGTAATGGTAACAGTCTCTCCTTCTAAATACACTCCGGACGGCTGATCGAGAGATATTCCTGGCGGTGTTAGTGCATCTGTAACATTTAATATACAGCACAAGATTGGTTATTTCATAACTATAACAATGGCATTGCACTTAAACTTGTGATCAAGAGATTCCATTGGTAAGGAATACATGAATTCACAAGTGAAATCATACAGATTCCTGTCAATGTATAAATCAGATACGGCTTCTATTGCCAGTCAGCCTCACAGTTTTCCTTTTGGATACCAACACAAGCAAAATTCATTGATTTGAAATTAACCTTATATCACTTAACCATGGCACAAACAAAATTAAAGGGAAAGGTCTCTAACAAGAAACAGTAATTCAAACGTTAAATAAAGGGAGTTAAATTTCAGCTAGCCAATATCTTTACATATGTTTGGGTGTGCATGTAATGCTATAGCCTTCATTGTCCAGTTTTATGACAGATGGAGATTAGTTTGCTTCTTGAGCTGTTGCAGGTTATGGGTTAACGTGATCCCAACAATATTTTTTATTCATTCATTGGATTTGGGCATTGCTGGCTGAGTCAGGATTTATCGTCTGTACCTAGTTGCCCTTGAGAAAGTGGTGGTGAGATGCCTCCTTGAACCGCTGCTGTCTGTGTGCTTTAAGTAGATCTAAATACTGTTAGGGAGAAGCTTGCAGGATTTAGACCCAGTGACACTGAAGGTACAGTGATATATTTCCAAGTTAGGATGGTGTGTGGCTTGGAGGGAGACTAGGAGATGGTGGTGTTCCCATAAATCTGCTGCCCATGTCCTTTTAGATTGAAGTGGTTATGGATTTGGAAGGTGCTGTCTAAGGGGTTGTGTATCTTGTAGATGGTACATAATGCTGCTACAGAGCCTCAGTGGTGGAGGGAGTGAATATTTAAGGATGTGGTGCCAATCAAGTGGGCTGCTTTGTCCTGGATGGTGTCAAGCTTCTTGAGTGTTGTTGGAGCTTCACTCTTTCAGGCAAGTAGGAATATTCCATCCCACTCCTGACTTGTATCTTACAAATGGGAGATAGAATTTAGAGAGTGAGGAGGTGAGTTACTTGCTGCAGGATGCCTAGCCTCTGACCTGTTCTTGTAACCATTGCATTCAAATAGTTGGTCCAGTTCAGTTACTGGTCAATGGTAAGCCCTAGGGTATTAATATTGGAGCATTCAGTGATGGTGATGTCATTGATTGTTCAGGGGCAATGACTGGATACTGTCTTGTTGGAGATGGTCATTGTTTAGCACTTGTGTGACTTGAATGTTACTTGCCATTTGTCAGCCCAGACCTGGATATTGTCCAGTTCTTGCTCCATTTGGACATGGACAAGGTTCAGTATCTGAAGAATCGTGAATGATGATGAACATTTTGCAATCGTCAGCAAACACCCCACAATCCCAGGTGGTGCCCTGGAAAGGAGTTTGGGTGTGTTGGTGTCCTTATGTTCCTTCTACCTTTCCCTGCTGGGTAATGGAGATGGAGAAAGTGCTTCAGAAATACTCCTGTAAGTTGCAGTTAAGTAATGCAATGAAATTATTCCTACAACACAATCAGTTGTGAACCTTAACACACAGTTTAGGTTAGGCCAGACAAGGGAAGGATCAGAATGCCTAAAGGACATTTATCCCTCATTTTTTACTGTGTTACTCTATCCTTCATTCAGTTCTGTGTTAATCCATCCATCATGCAATTTTGTTGCTCTATCGTTCATTCAGTTCAGTTAATCCATCCCTCATTCAGTTCTGTTTTAATCCATAACAGTTCTAAGGCAGTAAAGTTCTGAAGAAAAATCAAACTGGACTCGAAACATTAACTCTGTTTCTCTCTCCACAGATGCTGCCACACCTGATAAGTTTCTGCAGCATTCGCTGCATTGTCTGCCCAAGCTCCTCTCCAGGGCGCCAACATCAGACTTTGACATATGCATATCTTACTAGGAAAAGAAGTCATTCAGCCATTTCCACTGGATTAAAATTCTATTAATCTTTTAACTTGCAACATTGCCCTAGGCCTAAATGCCTTCAGATGCTTCATCAATGACCTTTCTCCATCGTTTTACTATCCCTCACCCACTGATTTGTTACTCTGTCCCTTACTCATTGCTATGTTATTGTCTTCTTTTGTAACTCTATCCATCCTTGTCTGCTGTGTTACTCTATTCGTGTCTTTCTTCTGTGTTATTCTATCCCTTCATTCACTACAGTGTTACTGTCTCTTACTACTCTGTCCCTTACTCACTCTGTGTTACAATCCACACTTGTGTTTTTGGGACTCTATCCCTGACTTACTGCTGTGATGCTATGTTCACTCCTTGCTTTGTTACACTCTGCCTCATTCATTACTCAATGCTATGTTAGACTATCCCTCATCAATTTCTGTGTTACTTCTGTGATGCCAGTGACTACCCTTGAAATCAAAGTTGATTTGACCAAATATGGCATCAAAGAGTCCTCTCAAAACTTGAGTCAATGGGAATTGAGGGAAACTCTGTGCTGGTTGGATCATACCTGGCACAGAGGAAGATGATGGTGACTGTTGGAGGTTAATCATCTCAACCCGAGGATATCTCTGCAGTAGTTCCTCCGGATAGTATTCTAGATCCACCCATCTTCAGCTGCTTCATCAATGACTGTCCGTCCATCATAAGATCAGAAATGAGATGTACGCTGATAATTGCAAAATATTCAGTACCATTTGCAACTCCTCAGATACTGAAGCAGTCCACATCCAAATGCAGCAACAACTGGGCAATATTCAGGTTTCGACAGAGAACTTGCAAGTAACATTTGCGCCACAAAGATGCCAAACAATGACCATCTCCAACAAGAAAGAATCTAGTCATTGTCCCTTGACAATCAATGACATCACCATCACTGATTTCCTCATTATCCATGTCCTGGAGATTGTCTATAAACTGAACTGGAGCAGCCATATAAATACAGTAGCTACAAGAGCTGATCAGAGGCTAGGAATACAGCAGTGAGTGCCTCCCCTCATTACTCCCCAAATTCTATCTCCCATCAACAGGGTACAAGTCAGGAGTGTAGCAGAGTATTCCTCACTTGCCTGGATGGGTGCAGATGTAATAACATTCAAGAAGCTTGACAACATCCAGGACAAAGCAGCCACATTGGCTCCACATCTATAAACATTCGCTCCCTCTGCCATAGACACTCAGTAGCAACATTGTGTACCATCTACAAGATGCATTGCAGACATTCACCGAGGGTCCTTAGGCAACACGTTCCAACCTTACAACCACTTTCATTTAGAAGGATTTGGCATTTGACCTTACACAGTTTTATCTTTATGAATTTGAAAATGAAGGCATACTACTTTATCCAAGATACGTTTGCCCATATTCTGTGGTATTCTTTGTTTACAAGGAAAGAATTCCCAAAATAACAAAGCCAATTCTGCTCAGGTAAGGAAAGAGTGTGTGGAATTTGCATTCTGTGATTTAAGAGCACGCAGAATAAACTGTTTGAGGATGTATTGGTCCTGAGCTCTAAGCCAACGATGGCTACTGTAGAGCTTTGACCCTTTAACAGCTATGAGGCCCTTTAAAATGTTTTTTTTTAACTGATGGGCAAGTCTGAATTAATAATATTTGAGGCCTGATTCCTGCTCCAAAAATGCAGTGAAAAGGCAAGTTTGAAAATACCAAGTAGGAACACCTACGCTCGGTTCACACTAAACAACTGCACCTCCCAGTCGCGAACCATTTCAACTCCCCCTCCCACTCCCCAGAAGACATGTCCATCCTGGGCCTCCTGCAGTGCCACAATGAATCCACCCGAAGGTTGCAGGAACAGTTCCTCATATTTCGCTTGGGAACCCTGCAGCCCAATGGTATCAATGTGGACTTCAAAATCTCCCTTCCCCCTGTCGCATCCCAAAACCAGCCCAGCTTGTCCCCGCCTCCCTAACCTGTCCTTCCTCCCACCTATCTCCTCCTCCCACCTCAAGCCCCACTCCCATCTCCTACCTACTAGCCTCATCCCGCCCCCTTGACCTGTCCGTCCTCCCGGGACTGACTTATCCCCTCCCTAACTCCCCACCTACACTCACCTTTACTGGCTCCATCCCCGCCTCTTTGACCTGTCTGTGTCCTCTCCACCTATCTTCTCCTCTATCCATCTTCTATCTGCCTCCCCCTCTCTCCCTATTTATTTCAGAACCCCCTTCCCCTCCCTCATTTCTGAAGAAGGGTCTAGGCCTGAAACATCAGCTTTCCTGCTCCTCTGATGCTGCTTGGCCTACTGTGTTCATCCAGCTCTACACCTTGTTATCTTTGAAAATACCGCTGCAGCTTTTCTCATGTCCCGTGGTTCTCAATGTGTGCGGCCATTTCAATTTTCAAGCCTCGAACTGGGGTCAGAGAGGGAAAAGGTTTGGGAAGTACTGGATAAGTGAAATGCACAGAATCAGCTCATATAGTTACAATTTTGTAATCATATTTGCAAATCGGCGCCATGTTGTTTGGTTTTATCTGTAAGGAAGAATATTGCCTTAGATGAGATCAGCTGAATCAGCACAGATGTTAGCCTGAATCTCAGATTTCCCTGTGATTCATTCTGTTGTTGGCTGGTAATTTAACATATAGAAATTGATCTATGGATTTACAAATTGTACTTTGACTCTCATTTGTTGTGTGGCTTCTAATTAACTTGCCAGTTCACCAGCTTACTCTAAAGCTAGCACTGCTGTGACATAATTCATGTTTTAGAATGCTGAATTTTCTATATTATGGTTCGTGTGTGGAATGAACTTCCAGAGGAAATGGTGGATGTGGGTGCTGTTACAACATTTAAAAGAGATTTAGATAAGTACATGAATAAGGAATTTGTGGAGAGATATGGGCCAAGCGCAAGCATGTGGGCCTAGTTTAGTTTGGGATTATGATCGGCATGGACTGGTTGGACCGAACAGTCTGTTTCCGTGCTGAATTACTTTATGACAAGGGCAGCAGATACATGGGAACACCACCACTTCCAAGTTCCCCTCCAACCATACTCACACACCACTCTGACTTGCAAATATGTCCTCCAGTGGTCCCCAGCATTACAGATACAAGTCTTCAGCCAATTTGATTCACTCCATGTGATATCAAGAAACAGTTGGAGATACACTGAATACTGCAAAGGCTATGGGCCCTGACAACATTTTGGCAATAGAACTGAAGACTTATGCTCCAGAACTTTCCACTTCTTTAGCCAAACTGTTCCAATACAGTTGTAACACTAGCATCTTCCTGACAATGTGGAAACTTGCCGTGGTATGTCCTGTATGTAAGAAGCAGGACAAATCCAACCCGGCCAATTACTGCCCCGTCAGTCTACTCTAGATCATCAGTAAATTGATGTAAGGTTCATCAATAGTGTTATAAAGCAGTAATTGCTGAGCAAAAACCTATTAAGTGACGCACAATTTGGGTTCTGCCAGGGCCACTCATCTCCTGACCTCATTACAGCCTTGATTCAAACACGGACAAAAGAGCTGAATTCCAGAGGTGAGGTGAGAGTGACAGCCCTTGACATCAAGGCTGCATTCAACTGAGTGTGGCATCACGGAGCCCTAGAAAAACTGTAATCAATGGGTATCGGGGGCAAACTCTCTGGTAGTTGGAGTCATACCTGACACATAGGAAGATGTTCATGGTTGTTGGAGGTCCGTCATCTCAACTCCAGGACAACTCTGCAGGGTTCCTCAGTGTAGTGTCTTAGGCTCAACTATCTTCAGCCACTTCATCAATGACCTTCCCTCCATCATAAAGTCAGAAGTGGGGATGTTTGCCGAAGATTGCACAATGTACAGCACCATTTGTGAGTTGTCAAACACTGAAGCAGCTTGTGTTCAAATGCAACAGGATCTGGACAATATCTAGGCTTGGGCTGATTTGTGGCAAGTAATATTCACGCCACACAAATGCCAGGCTATGAACATCACCAATAAGAGACAATCTAACCACTGCCCCATGACATTCAATGGTGTTATCAGTACTGAATCTCCCACTTCAACATCCTAGGGGTTATCATTGACCAGAAACTCAACTGGAATCACCACAGAAACACAGTGGCTACCAGGACAGGTCAGGGGCTAGGAACGCAGCGGCACGTAACTCACCTCCTGACTCCTCAAAATCTGTCCACCACCTACAAGGCACAAGTCAGGAGTGTAATAGAATACTCCCCACTTGCGTGGATGAGCTCCAACATCACTCAAGAATCTTGACACTATCCAGGACAAAGCAGCCCGCTTGAGTGGCACTGCATCCACAAGCATCCACTCCCTCCACCACCGAAGTACAGTACTACCAATACCGAGCAATCAACAAGATGCACTGCAGAAATTCACCAAAGATCCTCAGACAGCACCTTCCAAACCCATGGCCACTTCCATCTAGAAGGACAAGGGCAGCAGATCCATGGGAACACCACCACCTTCAAGTTTCCTTCTAAGCTACTCACTATCCTGACTTGGAAATATATCACCGTTCGTTCACTGTCACTTAGTCAAAATCCTGGAATTCTCTTCCGAACAGCATTGTGTGTCTACCTAGAGCACATGGACTGCAGCTATTCAATAAAGGAGCTTTCAAGGGCAATAAGAGATGCTGGTTCAGCCACCTATTCTCACACCTCATGAATAAACAGTAAAAAGAATCATATTATTCTTTATACATTGCAATTTTACTCTATCCCTGCAATCACTGATGTGTTACTCTACTTATAGAGTCATTAAGTCATAGAGTTGCACAGCACGGAAACAGACCCTTTGGTCTAAATCATCCACACTGACCAGATATCCTAAATTAATCTAGTCCCATTGCCAGCATTTGGCCCAAATCCCTCTAAACCCTTGCTTTTCATATACCCTCCAGATGCCTTTTAAGTGTTTTCATTGTACCAGCTTCCACCATTTCCTCTGGCAGCTCATTCCGTACAGGCACTACCCTCTGCATAAAACGGTTGCCTCTTAGGTCCCTTTTAAACCTTTCCCCTTTCACCTTAAACCTATGCCGTTTAGTTTAGGATCTCCCCTGCTTGGGAAAAAAGACCTTGGATATTCACACCATACATGCTGTGCATGATTTTATAAACCTTTATTAGGTCACCCCTCAGCTTCTGACACTCCAGGGAAAATAGCCCCAGCCTATTCAGCCTCTCCCTATCGCTCAACTCCGGCAACATCCTTTGAAATCTTTTCAGAACCCTTTCAATTTAACAACATCTTTCCTGTAGCTGGGAGACACAATTTATGTCCAATTTATGAAGTGTAATTGGTCTAGCATTATCCTAATTGTGTTTAGAAGCCTTTGTTACAGCAATCCTACCAAGTACTGATGCCAGAGATCCACCTTGTGCATGTTAAACAGTTACTATGAAGAGATTCAAATTTTAGTAGTAAGCAACAGTTTTGTATAAACACATTATGAGTCTGTATTTCTCATCAATCACCTGCAACAGTGATAGTCACAGCCTCACTGGGTAGGGATTCTAACCATCTTGTTTTGATGGCGATTCCATATTTACATTGATAGCGCCCAGCTTGGTTTAGATTGGTAACTGGAAATGTTCCAATGTTGTCCCTTATAGAAAGTTGATGAGATGTCAGTTGTTGATTATCTTTGTAGAAATGAAAAGTTCGACTATGATATTCTCTGTTCACTGTGCAAGTAATGGTCACCATTTCGCCTTCCAGATATACTCCAGTTGATTGGTCGAGAGATATCCCCGGAGTTGTTAGTGCATCTGTGGAAAAATAAATAGAAGTAGGGAAATTATGCTGAACATTTAGAAAGCTCTGGTTGCAGGTCCATTCTGATCGCCTCACTTCAGGCAGGAACTGAGGACCTTTGAGACAGCGTAGAGTGGATGGTTCCAGGCTGGTGAGTTTTACTTATAAAGTTAGGTTGGAGAAGCTGGCATTGTTCTCCTGGGAGCAAAAGGAGGAGATTCGTATGAGGTGTATAAAATTATGATAGCCTTGAATAAAATAGACAAGAAAAAAATTAGCTGAGAGTGCAAGGACAAGAGGGATATAGTTTTAATCTTTTCGGCAAGAGATGCAGGGGCAGGTTAAGAAGGAAATTTAGGAACTGATTGCAGAGCTCTGAGATGTAAAAGGATCTGGGTATCCTCATGCATGAATCAAAAGAAGTTACATATAGGTCCACCAAGTAACTAGGAAAGCTAATAGAATGTTATAATTTATTGCAAGGGGGATTTAATACTAAAGTAAAGGAGTTATGTTTCAGTTATGCAGGGCATTAGTGAAACCACATGTGTACTGTGCACAGTATTCATCACCCTAGTTAAGGAAGGATGTAAATATGTTGGAGGCAGTTAAGATAAGGTCACTAGACTAATATCTGAAATGGGCAGGTTGTTTTATGAGGAAAGGTTGGACAGGCTAGGCTTGTATCTACCAGAATATAAAAGAGTAAGAGATGACTTAATTGAAACTTTTAGGGAGTAGCTAAATGTTCATTTGCATTGCCTTTACCTCGAAGACTAAGGGCTAAGAGATGGAGAATGAGATTGATGTAGTCAGATCTTTCTTGATCAATATGGACACAATGGCCAAATGGCCGAGTGTGTTGTAAACACTGATAAATCCATGAAACCTGTGATTCAGCTAATTGTTCATCAGAAAATGTCTTTAAGGAACATACAGGTAGTTCTCCTATGACGCGATATTTGCGTTCTTGTGTGACCTTATGCTATAGAAAATCGTGTTATAGGGAAATATCTACAGAAAATCACTATATTTTTACAGCAGAAAGTCATGTTATCCAAACTGCGTCCACTATTCATCAATGGCGTTACAGCCAATTCTCGTTAATGTAACACGCGTTATAGCAGAACTACCTGCTTAAAATATTGAAGAGTAAATGTTGAGAGGATGTTTCCTCTAATGGGAGAATCCAGAATTGAAGGTCTCTGTTTAAAAATCAGGGGACATACATTTAAAGCAGAGATCAGGCCATTTTTTCCTCTCGGAGAGTCTTGAGTCTTTGAAATTCTCTTCCTGAAAAGGTGGGGGAAAGAGTCCTTGAATATTTTGAAGGCAGAGTTGGATAGATTCTCATTAAGGAAAGGGGTGAAAGGTCATTAGAGTTGGCACGAATGTGGATTTGAGGTTACAATGAGACCAGCCATGATCATCACAAATGACACAACAGCAGCAGGTTTGAGGGGCTGAATGGCATACTCCTGTTCCTGATTAGTATGTTCAAGTGGTTGTTACCTGAAACTCATGATCTGTGAAGATGATAGCAGCAGAAACAATGAATGATTTCAGAAGGAAATCAGATGGGCACTTGATGGAAATAAATCCCCCACAGCTACGGGGGTGGGACTGACTGGGTTGCTCTGGAGAGATCCAGCTTAGACATGATGACTCTATAGAAGCAACAATGCAAAATCAGTCTATGTCTCTTCATGTACAATAATGAATCATTTATGTTGACTGGAAGGTTTTGCTTCATAAAATGAGATGGGGCAAAGGGTTAAGTTGTGATTCCTACTGCATGATCAGTGGAAAGTGATCCCGGATCTAGTGAAACATCTGCTTCCCAAAACAAGTTTTAACATTAAAATTGCTCTGAAAATTAAGCATAAGGAGGATCAGATATCAAGTTAAAATTCCCATATTTGTTAATTTGGCCACATGCAAGTATAATTCCAATTCAGCAGATTTGAGGCTCACTGGAAAAACACGAAATAAAAATACAACCAAAGGCAGCAGGTTTTGTAGGGCCAGTGCAGTTGAGGTTACGGACACAGGCTTTAAAAAGGTGTTTGATGAAGTATTTTGTAAAATAAATTAATGCATTAAATGACTATTTAAATAGAAAGAATGTGCAGGGTTGCGGGAATAAGGCAGAAGGTTAGCGCTAAGTCAAAATTCTTTGAAAGCAGGTGCGGATACAATGGGCTGAATGGCCTCCTTCCGCACTAAAACAGTTCTGTGGTCATTGCATTATAGATCTGCAACAAATGCTATAATGGGATTAAGGCAACTGCAGTAGAATGGATCCAAAATTAGATAAGGGATAGAAATTAAATAGCAAATGGTTGGTTTTAATCTGGAAGGATGTATAAAGTGCTCTCAATGGATTAGTGTTATAATCAATTCACTTTTTGAAATTTAACAATCGCTGCTCCATTAACTCACCAGCTATAGCAACTGTCACAGCTTCACTCAGCTGTGATTCTAACCATCTTGCTTTGATGGTGGTTCCATATTTGCACTGGTACCTCCCTCCTTGGCTTATTCTGGTAACTTTGAAGGTTCCAGTGTTTCCTTTTTGGGAGAGTTGATTAGAGGACAAAAGCTGATTATCTCTGTAAAAGAAGAAGATCTGACGACGATATTCTCTGTCTGAGGTGCAGGTAATGGTGACAGTCTCTCCTTCTAAGTATACGCCTGTCAACTGATCAACAGATATCCTTGGCGTTCTTAGTGGATCTGAGGAGAAGTAATTAAGAAATGGATCTGTTGAATTTCTTGTGCAGTGAAGGATATCTAATTCCACAATAATCCCACTATCTTGAAAGGATTTGTCTGGAATCTGAAATTCCACAAATGGGAAATCACTGATTCATGAATTTAATGAATAAAACAAATTAAGTTGTTGAGTATTACAGCAATATTTTTTCACAGCTTTTCATTTTGCACTCATCAGGACCATTCATAAAAAAGCCAAAGTAACAGGAAAACCACATTTATACTGTATGAGAGAAAAGTGTTGATTGAAGTGGATTCTGATTGGGACAGGAGAACACACCAGTTATGAATTGAGTTCTAGTGACATATCAGGTTTTTGTGCAGAAATTACACTTTGGAATACAAGCAGAACAAAGAATGCGTACTTCTGCTAATTTTACTGAGGCTGAAAATATTATTTAAAACCTCATGCATGCCCTAGAAATTCAAGTACCAAGTAAAAGAATTAATGGTGCTTGAATAGATTTGGTGTTGCTGTTGTGGCCAATAGTTATGACTGATTTCTAGTCGACATTTACAAGCTGATTTTTGGCACCCATCTTGATGCAGTCTGCATGTGGCACAGAGTCAGTGTGTCTTGGAGAGGGAATGCAGAATTGAAGTATCTCTGCATGTCATATTAATTCAGAGTGTGAGAGGTATTGCCCCTCAATTTATGATTCTGTACTCTCCCTGATCTTTGGCCATTCCCTGGAGAGGGAATGGACAGACCAGGAGACCTCTTCGAGACTGATCCTGGGTCAGATAACAGTGGCCATTAACAGGCAGAGGCAAATTGTGAATGAGGTAGCTATTCCACTTGACAGCTTGTCTGTCTTCCTCTGCTGCACCATACCTCGGTGTCCTTGGACAGGGGGCATGCCATGTCAACCATCAGATTAGGGCCTTTAATGGGGTTGCAGTACATGATTAACCTTGAGAATTTTGGTTTAATTTAAGTTTCCTTCAAAGCTGTGGTTTGTGTTGGTTACAGTGGAGTATAGTGCCCTTTCAAAGGGGGGCATGTAACTTTTTTGTCCACTTGTTAAAAGAGCTCCTGCTTCTCTGGAAATCTGGAAGTTCTGATGGAGATTAGTTAAAACACAATGTATTGATGTTAAAGCTTTCCACAGCTCACAGGGTGAATCATCACATCCAGTGGCGCAAATTTCTTGAGAGCAAGAGGGCATGAAACTTACCAACTACCGTTATCTTCATATTTTCACTTCTCCCTGAGACTATCTCTTGCTCCAGGACTCTTTTTTTATAGGTGCAGGAGTAAATTTCCGATCCAGATTCCAAAAGATTTGAGATATTAAAGACGACAGCAGCTTGCAATGGCTTAGCTGTTTTGATTCTGATTGGTCTATTCTTGTTGTTCCTGTACAAATAGAAAGTGCTGCCCAAATATGGAGATCCTGCTTCACAGGTAAGCATGATCACCTCGCCTCTCACAAACACTTCATCCCAACGGGTCACAGATATTGACGGCTGCACAGGGTAAACTGTAACGGCAGAAGAGGAGCACATTGATGAGAAATACACTAAGACTCACAAAGGCAATTTTACCCAAAACTGTGAAGAGTTTAGCTTTTCTGCTGGTTCCACATGCTGCCAATTTTACTTTAATGAAGAATAAAATCATTGAGGGTGATAAACAGTTAATCAGACTCATTGGGTGGAGAGGGCAAAATTGAGTTACCAAGTAGCAAATATAATCAACTTTCTGGCACACTTTAGGACTGATAGAATTATTATAGGACAAAGTAGGTCAAATGAAATCTGATAGAAGATTTCAAGGTGTTCAGCCAGAAGCTGTTTATTTAAACAAAGAAGGAAAGGGAGGCTTACTCTACGTAACAATGTGCTCTACACAATGAATTATTTTTTGAACTGTAGTCAACCAGAATACATACAGCAGCATCCCACAATGACAATTCAGCGGAATGGTATCAGGAATGACAGACTTTGCTGAGATGAAGAAGCTGAAATCGTTTCCCCTCAGAGCTGTGAAGGTCAAGAGAAGATTTGGAATGTGTGTATTGATTGAATTCATAAGATGAAAACAGCTCCTGTGAATGAATGGTTGATAAACAAAGAAGATGTAATTCAGTAGATCTGCACTAGAATCAATGGTGACATGAGTAAAACTTATTTTAAGCGGTGAGTTGTGATACTGAATGTGTTACGTGAAAGGATGGTGAAAACTCATTAAATCGTGACTTTGTAACGTTGATTGGAGAAACACATGATAGACAAAAAGAGAACTGCAGGTGCTGAAGATCTGAAACAAAACAGAAATTGTGAGAGAAACTCAGCAGGTCTAGTAGTATCTGCGGAGGGGAAGCAGACTTAATGTTTTGAGTCTCGGGACCAGTCCAGCCTAGTTCTGAGGAAGGATCACTGGGCTTGAAACATTAACTGTTTTCTCTGCACAGATGCTGCCAGACCTGCTGAATTTCTCTGGCAATTTCTGTTTTTGAATAATAGATAATATTTGCAGGGGCTATGAGAAAAAATATAGGGAGTGAGAATAATTGAACAGCTCTTTGAAAAAGCTAGAACAGGCATGATGGATGGAAAGGTCTGCTGTGCAGTAATATGTTCTGATTCAATAATTGAGGCTTTCTGCTTTCATTTCTCTCTATATTAACACTCTAGTTTGTTGGAATGGCAAATCTATGAATGTTTGAAAATAAAGGCAGCCTACACAGACTAATAATATGTTTTTTGTCACTTACCTGTCACAGTGATTGACACAGCCTCACTGAGTTGGGACCACAACCATCTTCCATTAATGGATGTACCATACTGGCATTGATACTGATCACCTTCGTTTGCTGTGGTAGCTGTGAAGGTGCCAATGTTGTGCTTTATGCTGATTTGACTAGAGTACAGCATTCGGCTATTTCTGTAAAAGATGAAGGTTTCGCCTAGATAGTCACCCTTCACAATGCAGGTAAGAATGACTGTCCCTCCTTCCAAGTAAACACTAGTCGATTGATCAAGCGATATCATTGGCGTAGTTAGTAGATCTGCACAAAATAAATAGAAACTCTATGAGAAATGAATCATTCAAAAGAAATCTCATAGATCAGTGTGGGTGGTGTGCCCACTTCTGAGCCAGACGAAATTAAGAATTAGGAGCAGGATAAGCCTGCTCCACCATTTAATATGATTACGCTCATCTCATCTTTGACGCAAATCCAAATTCCTGCTCACTACCCATAACCCTTCAACCCATTATTAATTAAAAACTTGTCTGTCTTCTCTTTAAGTTTATTCAGCATCCTGGCATCCAATGCAATCTAGGACAGTGAATTCCACAGATTCACAACCCTTTAAGAGAAACAATTCCTCCTCACTTCTGCTTTAAATATGTCCCTCCTTGGCCTAAAACCATAACCTCTTGTTCTAGATTGCCCCATGAGGGGAAACATCTATGCAGTCAACGTTCTATGTTCTATGTCAATCCCCTTCAGCATTTTATATATCTCAATTAGATCTCCTCTCATTTTTATAAATCCTAGTGAGCGCAGACCTGTACTGCTAAATCTCTCCACGTAAGACAAGACTTTCATCTCTGGTAGACAAATAGGAGTCTGGAAGAACACAGCAAGCCAGGCAGCATCTGGAGGAAAGGAGAAGTCAATGTTTCAGGTACAATCCTTCTTCAGGACTGGATGTGGGGGTAGGGGGAGCTGCCGATAAAGCAGGTGGGGAGGGTAGCAGAACGGTGGTGATAGGTGGACACTGGCGGTAGGTGCGACCGGGTTGATGGGAGGGATGAATCCGGTTGGTGGCTGGAAGGAAGGGTCAGTCGGTGGAAAGGAAGGGAGGAGGAGGGGCCAGAAAGGGAGCAGGGGGACGGGTGGGAAGGTTATTTGAAATTAGCAAACTCAATGTTAAGTTCTCTGGGCTGTAGGGTGCCCAGGCGGAAGATAAGGTGTTGTTCCTCAAATTTGCGATCTGATTCACTACGACACTGAAGGAGACTGAGGATGGACATGTCAGAGGGGGAGTTGAGGGGGTGGAGGGAGGAGTTGAAATGAGCGATGTCTGGGAGGGTAGTTTGGCTGTTTTGGACCATGCAAAGATACTTGGCGAAACGGTCACCTAGTCTACGTTAGCCAAACTAACCTCCCAGACATCGCTCATTTCAACTCACTGATGGAGACACGACCACACTGGGAGCACCAGATGCAATAGACTAGGTTGGATGAGATGCAGGTGAAACTCTGTCTCACCTGGAGGACTGTTTAGGGCCCTGGATGGAGGTGAGGGAGGTGGTGTGGGCTGGTGTTGTTTCTTTTACAGTGACAGGGGAAGGAAGTGGGAGGAGGTGGTGGGATGGTGGGGTGGTGGGAGGGGGATGCGGTGGTGGAGTGGTTGGGGGGGTGTGTGATGCAAATTAAGGAATGGCGAAGGCAATGGTTCTTCCGGAAGGCGATAACCAATGATCTGTACTGGACCTCCCAGGGAAATGCGACAGTCCAGAAGGCACAACAACGCCTTTTCTTTCTCAAGTGGCTAAGGAAATTTGGCATGTTCATAAGATCCTTCACCAACTTCTATTGATACACCATTGAAAGCATACTGTCTGGGTATATAATGGCCTGTATGGCAACCGCTCTGCCCAGGACTGTAAGAAACCACAGAAGGTGGTATGTACAGCCCAGGCCATCATGGAAGCCAACCTCCCATCCATGGACTCTATTTACATGGCTCGTTGCCACGGAAAGGCCGCCAACATCATCAAAGACCCATCACACCCTAGTAATAATCTCCTAAAATCTCTTCTATCAGGCAGAAGATACAGAAGCCTGAACACACGCACAAGCAGGTTCAGGAACAGCTTCTTTTTGGCCATTATCAGACTGTTGAATGGACTCTAGCCTCAAATAATGTAACTTACAATGTAATGTATATCCTTAGAAGGATACATCCTTTGCCTCAGAGATAGTAGGAACTGCAGATGCTGGAGAATCCGAGACAACAAAGTGCAGGGCTGGATGAACACAGCAGGCCAAGCAGCATCATAGGAGCAGAAAGGCTGACGTTTCAGGCCGAGACCCTTCATCAGAAAAGGGGGAGGGGAAGGGGGTTCTGAAATAAATAGGGAGAGAGTGGGAGGCGGATAGAAGAGGGATAGAGGAGAGGATAGGTGGAGAGGAAACAAACAGGTCGAAGAGGCGGGGATGGAGCCAATAAAGGTGAGTGTAGGTGGGGAGTTAGGGAGGGGATAGGTCAGTCCAGGGAGGACGGATAGATCAAAGGGGCGGGATGAGGTTAGTAGGGAGGAGATGAAACCATCCACAACCTCATCACCTCAGGTGACCTCCCACCCACGGCCTCCAACCTCATCGTTCCCCAACCCCGCACTGCCCGCTTCTATCTCCTTCCCAAAATCCACAAACCTGAATGCCCTGGTCGACCCATTGTCTCCACCTGCTCCTGCCCCACCGAACTGATCTCCAACTATCTGGACTCCATTTTCTCCCCCTTGGTCCAGGAACTCCCTACCTATGCCCGTGACACCACCCATGCCCTCCACCTCCTCCAGAACTTCCAATTCCCCGGTCCCCAACACCTCATCTTTACCATGGACATCCAGTCCCTCTACAGCTGCATTCCCCATACAGATGGCCTAAAGGCCCTCCGTTTCTTCCTGTCCCGCAGGCCCAACCAGTCCCCCTCCAGGGACACCCTCATCCGCTTAGCCGAACTCGTTCTCACCCTCAACAACTTCTCTTTCAATTCCTCCCACTTCTGACAGACAAAGGGGGTGGCCATGGGTACCCGCATGGGCCCAAGCTACGCCTGCCTCTTTGTAGGTTACGTGGAACAATCCCTCTTCCGTACCTACAC
>NC_063365.1:418466-442592 GCF_021869965.1 Rhincodon typus | reverse complement strand
ACCCTTCATCAGAAAAAGCTTTTTCTGATGAAGGGTCTAGGCCCGAAACGTCAGCCTCTCTGCTCCTATGATGCTGCTTGGCCTGCTGTGTTCATCCAGCCCTGCACCTTGTTGTCTCGGATTCTCCAGCATCTGCAGTTCCTACTATCTCTGACCATGATGTAGAGTCAGTTTGTATGAGAAATAGTGAAGGTAAGAAGTCAATTATTTTTGTTGTGGTGTTTTGCAGACTTCCTGACAGTAACTGCTCTACAGGATAGAATTACAAGAAAAAGTAATGGGGACTTGCAAGAAAGGTATGAAAATATTGATGCGTAATTTTTAATAAAGATCAGAATGGCATAGGTAGCTGGAAGATAAGATCATCGAGTGTTTTCTTAGGGCAGTGTGTTCTAAAGCTACCAGGGAGCAGGCTGTTACCAGACCTAGTAATGTGCAATGAGACATGAATAATTAATAACTTCATAGGAAAGTAGTCCCTAGGCAGCAGTGGTTATAACATGATTGAATTTTGAATGTAAGGAGGACATGAATTTAAGATATTTTTAAATATTAAAATATAAATTAAACATAAGAAGATAAAGACAAAGTTGGCTAAAATGTGAGCTGGGCAATAAAGTGAAGGTCAGTAGAACTATAGTGAGGGACATTTAAAGAGGTATTTTATAACAGTCAGCAAAGAGACACTCCAGTGAGAAAGAAAGACTCCAGGAAAAGGATGCACCATTTGTGACCTTACTCAGAAAGTTAAAGATTACACAAAATTGAAAGAAATAGCATACAATTCCATGAAGATTAGTAGCAGGTTAGAAAATTAGGCAGGTTCTAAAATACCTCAAAGACTAAGAAGAGAGGCAGCACTTAGAGTATGTAAGAAAGCTAGCTAGAAATATGAAAGTAGTAAGTGTTCCTACATGTGTTTAAAAAGAAAAATGATAAATAAAGTGTACACTGGTCCTCTAGAGAGTGAGTCTGAGGTAGTTATAGTGGGAAATAAGGAGACAACCATTGAATCACCATTTTCTCCAAGGCAATGAGGGATAGGTGATGACCAGCCAGTGATGACCACATCTCATGAATGAATTAAGAAAAAATGAACAAATTTATTTTTGCACCTGTCACCACTGTAGAAACCATGAACAATATCTCAAAGATAACTTGAGAAAGGATGTATTGGCACTGGAGGGGGTGCAAAGGAGGTTCACTAGGTTGATTCCAGAGTTGACGGGGTTGGCTTATGAGGAGAGACTGAGTAGATTGGGATTATATTCATTGGAATTCAGAAGATTGAGGGGGGATCTTATAGAAACATATAAAATTATGAAGGGAATAGATAAGATAGAAGTAGAGAGGATGTTTCCACTGGCAGGTGAAGCTAGGACAAGAGGGCATAGCCTCAAGGTTAGAGGGAGCAGATTTAGGACTGAATTGAAAAGGAAATTCTTCACCCAGAGGGTTGTTAATCTATGGAATTCCTTGCCCAGTGAAGTATTTGACGCTACTTCAGTAAACGTTTTTAAAAAAAAGGTAGATTTTTTTTGAACAATAAAGGAATTAAGGGATACGGTGAGAACGGGTAAGCGGATCTGAGTCCACAAAAAGATCAGCCATGATCTTATTGAATGGCGGAGCAGGCTCGAAGGGCCAGACGGCCTACTCCTGCTCCTAGTTCTTATGTTTTTTGTTCTTATAATTGTAAATCAACAGTTGAAATGGAAAAATGTACTTAAATTGATTACAATTACAAGAGAAAGGGCACTGAGACAATTTTTAGAAATAAAAACTGACAAGTTATCAAAACAAGATATGCTTCATCTTATGGACTTAAAAAGAAATGACTGCTGAGATAGTAGATAATTGGTTTTAACATTAAAATATTTGGGAATGTCCTATTTGATTGGAAAATTCCAAATCTAACCCCTCCATTCATGAAAGGAGCACACAAAACAGGGAGGCATAGGCTAATTGGCTTAAAATCTGTCATAAGGCGAGTGCTGGAATCTATTATTAAGAAGGATATAGCAGGACGCTTAGAAAATCTTAAGTCAATCAAGGCAGTCAGTATGGTTTGGTAAAATGGAAATTGTATTTGACTAATTTATTAAAGTTCTTTAAGGAAGTAATGAACAATGAGGATAAAGGGGCTCCAGAAGGTGTGAGGAACTTTGATTTTGAGACAGCATTTGACAAGGTGCCACCTAGATGTTTCCTTCATAAAATAAAATATCACGGAGCTGGGTTAACATATTAGCATAGAAAAAGAATTGGCTACCTCATAGAAAATAGTAGCATGGGTCATTATATAATAGAAAAAATGAGTCAAGTGGTATGCCCAGCAATCAGTGCTGGGCCTCAACAAATAAAGCAATGACTTAGATGAGAGACCAACTGTGTAGTTGTCAAACTTGATGACATAAAGAGCATTGTAGGAAAGCAAGTTGCAAAGAGGACATAAGGAGTCTCCAAAGGAACTTAAGTGGGTTAAGAGAATGAGCAAAAAATTCACAGATCAAGTATAATGTGGAAAAATGTGAACTTGTTAACTTTGGCGGAAAGAATAAAAATTACAATACCACTTAACTGGGGAGAGATGGCATAATGCTCTGGTGCAGAGGGATCACAAAAACTTTGCATGCAGGTACAGCAAGTGTTTTGTAAAGCAAGTGGAATGTTGTTACTTGTCTCATAGAATCCCTACAGTATGGAAACAGGCCATTTGGCCCACCAAGTCCACAATGACCCTTCAAAGAGCATCCCACCCAGGCCTACCCCATCCCTGTAACCCTGCACTTCCCATGGTTAATGCAACTCAACTACACATCTTTGGACACTACAGGCAATTTAGCATGGCCAATTCACCTAATCTGTACACCTTTCGACTGTGGGAGGAAACCAGAGCACCCAGAGGAAACCTATGCAGACATAGGGAGAACATACAATCACCTGAGGGTGGAATTGAACCCTGGTACTGTGAGGCAGCAGTGCTAACCACTGAATCACAGTGCTGCCCCAATGCTCACAGCAAGGGCAACAGAATATAAAAGTAAGGAAGTTTTACTGCAGATGTGCTGGATGCTGTTGAGTCCACATAGAAACTGATAGTTTTATTCTCCTTATCTTAAGAAAGAATATAATTGCATTGAAAGCAGTTTAACATGGTCACTCAACTGATTCCTGATATGAAGGATTTGTTTTATGAGGAAAGGTTGAAAAGGTTTGGCCTGTATCCAGTGGACGTTAGTAAAATGAGAGGGAGATCTTATTAAAACACACAATAGCCTGAAGGGAGTGACAGGGTAGGTGCTGAAAGGATATTTCTTTTCCTGGGGATGTTTAGAACTAGAGGACATGGTTCAAAAACAAGGGTTGTATTCAAGATGGAGATAAGGAGAAATGCTCTCAGAGGGTTGTTATCTCAAAGAACCATTGAGGCTTGTCATTGAATATTTTTAAAGCTAAGTTACATCTATTTCTAACCGGCAAAAGACTTAACGTTTGTAGGGAGTAGACAGGACTTAAAGGTCACAATCACATCAGCCATGATCTTAGATATTGGCCAATTCCTATGCTTTTATGTAACCTAATAGTTCAAACAAGAGTACAAGCTAGATTGTTGACGAAGAATAGAGGAGGTTTTTATTCTGCACTTTGGTTGAGTATCCGAGACCTGGTGCTCATGATTCTTGTCCTATATGAAAGATACATGGCACTTCGTGTGTCTTGGTGACATGTGTGTAAGATATGTCTCTAGCTGCTTCAACTCAAGTTCAGGATTTCTGAACCTGACAGGCAGCCAAAGTCACTGCAGACAATCTGACAGGATATGAACTTCCACAAGGTGGGCACTCTACTGGCAATGAATAGTCACGATAATAGGTGGGTGGCTGTTGGACAGAGCAGGAAGAGAGTGGATCCGCAAATCTTTGTGCTGTCACTCTCAGATACTCAGTGTTGGAGACTGTTGGGTGTCACAATGCTTTGTAAAGTGCATTTAAGATCATGACACCAATGGTTAGGGGAATATGAAGGTGGGAACTGCACAGTGTAGAAACATAGTTGTTATGGGAGATTCCACAGTCAGGATGACACACAGGCAATTCTGTAACTATATTCTGAATCTACTATGGACAACTGCCACCTGGTACTAGCAAAAAGATTATCTCAGAGAAGAGGCAAAATATTCTGCAGGGGGAAGGAAGTGAACCAGGAGTTGTAATGCACATTGGTATCAACTACATAGGGCAGGTTAGACTTTCATGAGCTAGTGAAGGAAGTTTAAAGTAAGATTACAAAGGTAGTTCCATGCTAGCAAGAACAGAAATAAGAGAAAAGGGAGTTCAACATACAGAATAAAATAAAATGGCCTTTATTGTCACATATACTCAATGAGTACAGTGAAAAGTTTATACGTCGCCAATTATAGCACCGACTTAGATGCAAAAGTACCGGGGCAAAGCTTCTTTAGTTACAAGACTTAGACAATACAGAAATAAAATGTCCAGCATTACAGAAATAAAAGTTCAGTACAGCAGACCATGCTGGCACCTAGCTTCCAGTCTCCACCGGGGCCTGGCTCCACACTGCGCAGGCAACATGCCACTCTGCAGGAGGCTGAAAGGTCACCTTGGCTAGCTGGGAGGCTTGTACAGGAGGAGGCTGCTGTGCCAGGCTGGGAGGTTGCCTTGCCACGCTGGGAGACCAGTGACTTGAAGCATGGTGCAGGAGGAAGAAGGACAGGTGTCAAGTTCTTGCAGGATTGGAATCAGTTCTAGAGCAAAAGTCACCATCTAAATAAAGAGGGGTCAAACCACAAAACACTGGAATCAGTGGGCTGAATCTTACTTTTTTTTGAAGTCTGAATTGTGTTGAGATTTTTGGAGACTGTTGCTATGAGGTCTGGTGAGTTCTTTTACTATACCTAACTAAAGTCACCTCATTAATTACCAACCACACCCCTATGGCCTCTCTCATATCCGATTTCTGCCTCAGCCTACCATGTGCCCTTCCCAGAACAAATTGCTACTCAGCAGGAACCCTGGAATTCACCAGCATCCCTTGCACCCACGCCATCTTTACAAGCCCAGTATGCACCTGGACAAGCACTGTCAGTCCGGAGCTGCCCTGCACAGTTCCTGATATTTGCCCTCGACATGGCAGTCAGGGGAAATTGGTGTCCTGCATCATGGGTAAAGTCCTGTTGGGTCGGGTGGTGCCAATGCATCTTGTACCTGTTGAGACAATTTCAGGGTCTAAGGCTCCTCCAGCACTGCCCCATGGATCTGTCAGACTCTCAGTACATCCTCCTGCTATGACCAATGACCAGCTGTAAAGTTCTGATTAACTTGAAGGGTGTGACTGGCTTCTGGAATGAAGTGTCCATGTGATTCTTCCCCTCCCTGATGTACCATGGTGTCAGAAACTCTGTTTCCAGCTCAGTAGCCCCTCGGCCAAACATTGAACAGACTGCAGCCACTGACTACAGAAGTTGTTGTCTGGGGTTGCAAAGAATTCCACGGACTCCCACACATTGCAGTCACAGCACAACACCAGCCCTGCCATGCATGTCCAACTTTATTTATCTAATTAGTCAATTAGATATGAGTTACATAGCTACAAAAAATAAACAGTTACACTCTCCTAATGTAGAGGCAACAGAAGATGACTCACTAGCTACTGGGGGTTGAGAAAGGTAGGAAAAGGAACACTACTTGCCCAAACCCCTTGTCATAGTGAATTAACACCCTATAAAAGCAGGAACAAAACAGAGTTAAAGTTTCGGGTGCAGTGACCCTTCCTCAGAACCTTCCAGTTCTGAGGAAGGGTCACTGGACCCGAAACGTTAACTCTGATTTTTTCCTTCACAGATGCTGGCACACCTGCTGAGCTTTTCCAGCAACTTTGTTTTTGTTCCTGACTTACAGCATCCGCAGTTCTTTCAGTTTTTACCCTATAACAGCAACCTGTCATGTGTACATTCACTGTCCACACTAACAGGGAAATGCAGTTGTCTGTTTTTGATTGGTAAAATTGTTCTAATTGCAGTGTTTCAATTCTAAAATCAAGATAAAGGTAGCACATTTGTAAAACCCGTGTCCTTAATTGCACAGCATCAGATGGTATTGTGTTATTAGTTTAAAAAGAAAATAATACACTATTTAGAAATGGCAGACAAACATTCCATTACCTATTACGGTTATGTCAACTGGGTTGCTGGGTTGTGACTGCACCACTCTCCCCTCAACAAATCCTGTGTCCTGGCAGGTATATGATCCTCTGTCTCTATCAGAAATTTGTTCAATACGCAGCCAATTCAATTTCCGAGTTTCACGTGTGCGAGTCAGCAACTTGCCGTTCTTGTAGAAAGAGAAGGGGCTACCATTATATTGTCCCAGACTTGTACAGGTTAGAGTGGCCACCTCTCCTTTTACATACACACCAGAATACTGGTCCAGACCAATTCTTGGAGTCATAAGATGATCTGAAAGAGAAGTTCATAAACTTGATTAAACATCAATAAATTGAATTTATTAGAAGCATAGAATCCATACGGTGTGGAAAGAGGCCATTTGGCCCATCAAATCTGCACCAGCCCTCCAAAGAGCATTCAACCCAGACACAACCCCCAACCCTAATATCATAACTCCGCATTTACCATGGCTAACCCTCCTAGCCTACTCATCCCTGGACACTATGGGCAATTTAGCACAGCCAATCCTGCACACTTGGACATCTTTGGACGTGGGAGGAAATTGGATCACTGGGTGGAAGAGCACACAGACATAGGGAGAACCTGAAAACTCCAGACAGACAGTCACTCAAGGCCAGAATCAAACCCACGTCACTGGTACTGTGTGGCAGCAGTACTAACCACTGAACCACCATGCCATCCATTATCCTTTTATAACAATAATTTTTCTAATAATACTTTTAAAAATGTTCATAGTTTTTATAATATTTGTATATTATGATGGTGGTTTTAAATCTGTATCAATGTTGTGAGGGTGGTTTCTATAAATATATTCTGTAGTCATTAAATTGATGCTGCGCTAGCCTCAAAGAAAGGTGACCTGATGAAGGAGCAGAGCTCCGAAAGCTTGTGATTTCAAATAACCCTGTTGGACTATAACCTGGTGTTGTGTGACTTCTGACTTTGTCCACCCCAGTCCAACACAGGCACCTCCACATCATAAAAAGATTGGTATGGATTTTACTTTCCTGATGCTAGTTTGAGTCAAGTACCTCAATTAACTGAAAGGGGAGATGATGGCCTAGTGGTATTATCGCTAGACTATTAATCCAGGAACTCAGTTAATGTTCTGGGGACCTAGGTTCTAATCCTGTCACAGCAAATGGAGGAATAAAATATAAATTTTTAAAAATTGTTGATTGGCGGTAAAACCCAACTGGTTCACTAATGCCTTTGAGGGAAGGAAATCCACTGTCCTCACCTGGTCTGGCCCACATGTGACTCCAAGCCCTCAGCAATGTGGTTGACTCTCAATCGCCCTCTGAAATGGCCTAGCAAACCATTCAGTTGTGTCTACAAAGTCTCAAAGAAATGAAACGTGGCATTGACCGGGGCATCAGAAAAGCCAATGACAGAAACATCCAAGTCGACCCTCCAAAGTCCTCATTACTAACATCTAGGAGCTAGTGCCAAAACTGGGACAGCTGTCTCACAGACTAGTCAATCAACAGCCTGACAGAGTCATATTTATGGAATCAATCCTTACAGACAATGTCTGTATCACCGTCTGGCAGGACAGATACAGCAGAGCTGGCAGCACAGTGGTGTACAGTCGGGAGGGTATTGCCCTGGGAGTCCTCAGCATTGAACTTGGACCCCATGAAGTCTCATGTCTTCAGATTAAACATGGGCAAGGAAACCGCTTGCTGATTATCACATAGTAGCCTCTCTCGGCTGATGAATCAGTGCTCCTCCATGTCGAACAACACTTGGAGGAAGCACTGAGGATGGCAAGGGCACAAAATGTACTCAGGGTGAGGGATGTCAATGTCCACCACCAAGAATGGTTTGGCAGCAACACCACTGATTAAGTTGGTTGGGTCCTAAAGGACTTAGCTGCTAGACTGTGAATGGAACTTGGATAGCCAGGTGGACCTCATAGAATATGACTTCCCTAATTGGGACTGTTAACCTGGTCTAATCAGGGACTCTTGGCTGACAGATATATACAGGAGTGTCAGGGGTTCTGCTCACTCTAAAAGCCAGCTTGGTGCTAGCTGAGTCAGCGTAATGTACTATGCACGTGTAAATAAAGGGTGACTTGGTGATGGGATACCAGCCCTCGTGGAATTATTTCAGTGGTGACAAGAGAAAAACATGCTCGTGAAGAGATTCACGCACAACAGTTGGCTTTGAATTGGGGTAAGCATTTCTGGCATGATGCCATTATTTGGGAAGTTTGACTTGTTTGATCCTGTCCTTGAAGACTGGGCCCAATATGTGGAAAGAATGTGTTATATTTTCTGGACAAATAACATTGGGGCAGATGAAAAGCAATGCATAATTTTGACAGCACGTGGATCTGCAGCTTTTTTGGTTAATAACAGCCTAACTTTCCCGCAGGTACCAGATACTAAAACCTTTCAAAAGTTAATGGATTTAGCTAAGAAATATTATGACCCCAAACCTCCTCTAATTCTGAGATATTACTTGACAGTTTGAGAACCAGGGGAATCCATGTTGGGATTTTTGATGAGGTTAAAGCAATTGGCAGAGGAATGTGATTTTGGTTTAACCTTAAGTGAGATGCTAAGAGACCCTTTGTTATGTGGGATTAATGACATGACCATGCAAAATCGCTTACTAGCTGCAGCTCAAATGGACTTCAAACTGGCACTACAACTGGCTTTGTAATTAGAAAATGCAGCAAGTGGAGCTTATAAGTTACAGGGTATGCCAATGGAAGTGGACACCCTCGCCAGACCGACTGAGCTTGGGAACATCACTTGAGTGAAGGCAATTGCATAGCCTCACTCAGGACATATCCTGAGCAGAGCGACCCTACATCAGCAAAACCCCAAAACAAAACCAAGCCTCGGCCAAAAGGTTAGTATTTTCTCAAGAATCCAGGCTGGCAGGCCATTGTTGTTGCTCACGGTATATGGACTTGAACTGCAGTAGAGTCCCACTAGGCCTGAACTGAGTAAGAGAACTCATAGACCGGTAACCAACAGACTGCACACCCTAGGAAGTCCACCTACAGCTAGTTTGGGACAGTTAAATTGCTTAGCAACATCCAAAACAGAACCGATCAATATAAATGTCTGACTAAATGGTCACCCTGTTTAATGGAAGCCGCTACCAGAGCGGCTATATCAGTGAGTGTGGAACCAGTCTTCAACAAAATTTGTTCTGGACTCCAACCCTTGAGTTAGCGTTAGACCTCAGCCAGGCTGAGAACCTATACTGGGGAATCCCTACAGATTAAGGGTACAACTTCAGTTCCAGTCTCTTATGAGAAGCAGCTGGTTCTGTTACCACTGATTGTAGGAAAAGGCTTGAGCCCAAGTTTGATGGGGCGAAGTTGGTTGAGAAAGATTCAACTTGACTGGCTCACCATTTTTCCATTAGAAGATTGTTGTTTGAATGAAGTCCTAATTACACCCTGAAGCTTTTTAGGGAAGTCTAGGGACTATCAAAGGGGCCAAGGCCACCTTGCATGTTGACCAAGAAACAATTCCATGATTCTGCAAGGCCTGCCCAGTGCCATTTGCCTTGTGTGCAAAAGTAGAGGCAGAAATCAGGTGGCTGGAAAGTGAAGGAATCATCAAACTGGTCCAGTTTGCAGAATGGGCAGCACTGGTTGTACCAATTGTGAAGCTTGACGAGTCAGTTTGCTTTTGTGGGGATTTCAAACAAATGGTAAATTGCTTTTCACAGCTGGATAAATTCCCAATCCCTCATAGAGAGGACTTTCACGCAAAAGTCGAGGAGTGGGGCTGTCCTTCACGAAGCTGGACATGAGCCATGCGACCTGCAATTGTGATTAGATGAGGATTCCCAGAAGTATGCTATATTTAATATCTACAAGTGTTTATACCAATATACGAGCCTGCCTTTCAGAGTATCATCAACCAGTATTATTTTCCAGTGGACGATGGACAACATCTTACAAGGTGTACCCCAGCGTGGCATGTATCTGGATGCTGTGCTAATAACCGGGAATACCAGTAAACAGCATTGATGAAACTTGGACAAACTGCTTAAATGTTTCGCTAAAGCAGGGGTAAGCCTGAGGTGAGAAAAGTGTGTGTTCCAGGGATCTCAAGTGAACTACTTGGGCTAAAGAGTTGACAAGACTGGGTTACACCCATTGGAAGATAGAGTGAGGGTGATCAAAGTTGTCCCCTCTGTCTGTAATAGAACTTAGGTCTTTATTTGATTAGTGAATTATTATGGAAAATTCATACGTAACCTGGCCTCCATCTTGACACCCTTACATTTGCGATTGAAAACGAGTTAGCATTGGAAATGGTCTCATAGCAAAGATGTAGCCTTTAGGGAACTGAAGGAGCAGCTACTGTCATCTAAGGTGTTTGCACACTACGATCCAAGGCGAGATGTGGTGCTGACATGTGATGCCTCCTCGTATGGTATTGGGGTAGCCTCGCCTTACCAGTGGCCCAGTGGAGAGGAACGGCCGACAGCATATGCTTCCCGGACTTTGGCTAATGCTGAATGAAGATACACCCAGATAGGAGAAGGAAGGGTTGGCAGTGTGAGAAAGTTCCACGAAAAGCTCTATGGATGTAAATTTATAATAGTAAGGGACTACAAACCCCTGCTAGGGCTACCTAAAGAGAACAGGGCTGTGCCACCCATAGCTTCAGGTCGAATTCAGCAGTGGGCACTTATTCTGAGCATGTACAATTATATATTGAAACACGTCTGGGAGGCAAATGTGGATGCCTTGAGCCTCCTTCCACTGGCAGATATAGCTCCATTCTGGTTTTAAACTTTCTGGACACCCTTCCAGTCACTGCTGACAATAACAGACTGATATCAAAAAAATTCTGGCAGAACTAGACCAGCTGGTGGTGATGGGAGAAACAAAAAGGCCATTACAACCGGAATTGAAACCTTTCTGGACCCGGCGAGACCAGATCACCGTAGAGGATGACATATTGTTATGGGGAGCAAGAGTCATTGTCCTGAGCAAAGGTTGTAGCCAGATAATGGATGAACTCCACCACAGTCTTCTGAGGGTTTCCAAAACTAAGATGCTGGCGACAAGTTATGTCTGGTGGCCAGAATTGGATACTGATGTAGCCTCATTGGCAGGGCAGTGCCCACAGTACCAACAAGGACGAAAATTACCACCAGCGGTTCCCGCACATTCGTGGGAATGGCTGGGTAAACCCTGGACTTGGTTATGTGTCGACTGTACCGGTGCTTTCATGGACTCAATGTTTTTAGTCATTGTGGATACCCATTCAGAGTGATTGGGCATGCGCAGAGTTCATGGGGACAGTGATTGAAATGTTGCAATGAATTCCCAGAGGTGTTGGTTACAGACAACATGCCATCATTTATCAGCAGGGAATTCGGGTATTTCTTAAAGTTGAATGGTTTTTGACATATAGCTCCATATCAGCCATCGTGAATTGGTCTGGTGGAAAGAGCTATCCAAACTTTGAAGGCAGGCGTAAAGAAATAGTTTACAGCTTCACTCGATACCCCAATCATCCTGGTTCCTTTATTTTAATATTCATTTGCGGGAATGTAGGTGTTGCTGGCTAGCCAGCATTTATTGCCCTTTCCTAGTTGAGAAGGCAGTGGTGAGCCGTCTTCCTGAACCGCTGCAGTCCACATGCTGTGGGTTGAATCACAATGCCATTAGGGAGGGAATTCCAGGATTTTGACCCAGCGACAGTGAAAGATGGTGAGTGGCTTGGAGGGGAACTTGAAGGTGGTGGTTTTCCCATATATCTGCTGCCCTTGTGCTTCTATTTGGAAGTGATCATGGGTTTGGAAGATGCTGTCTCAGGCTCGTTGGTGAATTTCCGCAGTGTAACTTGTAGATAGTACACATTGCTGCTACTGAGTGTTGGTGACAAAGGAAGTAGATGTTTGTGGTTGCAGTGCCAATCAAAGGACTGCTTTGTCCTGAATGGTGCCAAGCTTCTTGAATGCTGTTGGAGATGGACTCATCCAGGCAAGTGGGGAGTATTCATCACACACCTGACTTGATAATAAGACCAGCCCATATACAACTACAGGGAGAGTTCCAGCTGAGTTGCTAATGGGAAGAAGAGTCTGCACCAGGTGAAATCTGATCTTCTCGAACCTGGGATGGGTGAGGGTGAAATGGCATCAGGAACACCAATACTGGACACAAGATTCCTCTAAGTGAGAGGCAGTTTACTTTTGGGAATGAGGTTTGGTGTCAAAACCATGGGAACGACTCTGTCTAGTTAAGAGGCATGGTCGACACAAGGTCCCATGACATACAAAGTTCAGGTAAGTGAGGCGGTCCTGAACAAGCACGTGGACCACATGAATGCGGCAACCTCGCAAACCGGGCAGGATCAAAACATACTCGGCCCCTCAGAACATCTGGATAGGCTGTCAGAACCTGTGGATTTCTCCCCTTCTTCTAGCATCAAAGAAACTTCTGAGATGAGATGAACAGGGCAGATGTCGCAGCCCTGATGCCGTTACTGCCTGAAGAAGTTGACTATCTTCTAAGATGCTCTGGGAGCAAGAGGTGGGCTATGGTCCTTTAGACACCACAAATATCCGAGTCAGAGTTGGAGGAACCAATCTGGTGTGAAAATGTCCCAGGAGAAGCTACAGGATAAAGAACGGGCCGATGTCTCAGGATTTAGAGGTAGAAGGATGTACTGATTGGAACTTGGCCAGCCAGGTGGTTCTCATAGAATATGATTTCCCTGACTGGGGCTGTTAACCTGGTCCAATCAGGGAGTTCTGGCTGACAGATATAAACAGGAGTGCTCACTCTAGAAGCCAGCTCTGTGCTAGCTGGCTCAGTGACACATACTATGCACGTATAAATAAACAGTGACTTGGTGATGGGATACTGACCTTCATGGAATTATTTCAGACTGAGTCTGCAGGTGCCAGTGAGGGAACCAACAAGTGGGAAAAACAAATGTGACCCCATCATTACCAATCTGCCAGCTGCAGTTGCATCTGTCCACGACAGCATCGGTAAGACTGACCACTGCATAGTCCTTGTGGAGACAAAGTCCTGCCTTCACATTAACCTCCATCATGTTGAGTGGCATTATCACCGTGCTAAATGGGACAGACTTCAACAGATCTAGCAACTCAAGACTGGGCATCCATAAGGCACTATGGGTCATCAACAACAGCAGAATTGCACTCCAGCACAATCTGCTACCTCATGGCCTGGTATATCCCCCACTCAACCATTACCATCAAGTTAAGGGATCAACCATGGTTCAATGGATAGTGCAATGAGGCATGCCAGGAGCATAAACAGACATACCTGAAAATGAGGTGTCAACCTGGCAAAGCTTCCAAACAGGACTACTTGCATGCCAAACAGCATAAGCAGCAAATGATAGAAAAAGCTAAGTGATCCCATAGCCAATGGATTAGGTCTGTCAGTCCTGCCATATCCAGTTGTGAACGGTGGCGGACAACTAAACAACTGACCAGAGGAGAAAGGTTCACAGATATCCCCACCCTCAACGATGGAAGAGCCCAGCACATCAGTGCAAAAGATAAGGCTGAAGCATTCGCAGCAATCTTCAGCCAGATGTGCTGAGTCGATGATTCATCTTGGCCTACTCCAGTAGTCCCCAGCATAAAAGATACCAGTCTTCAACCAACTTGATTCGCTCCATCTGATATCAAGAAATGGTTGGAAACACTAGATACTGCAAAGGCTAAGGGCCCTGACAACGTTCTGGCAATAGAACAGAAGATTTATGCTCTAGAACTTGCTGCTCCCCTAGTCAAGCTCTTCCATTACAGTTGCAACACTGGCATCTACCTGACAATGTAGAAAATTGCCCAAGTATGTCATGTGCTCAGAAACCAGTACACTGGCTTTTAATTATCTGTCAATATTGTCACCATTTCAATTTCTCCTCCACAGTTTGGATTTCCTCATAATTCAGAAAATACTCTTCTTTTTATCTTTCTTGGAAGATGACATACTTTTCAAAATTGAACACAATTTCCCATAGTTTTGCTGATTTACTTCCTGCATCTGTTCACTTTAACAATTCCTGCACCCATTTCCATGAAACACCCAACAGTATTTAAGACTAGATTGACTTAGTTGGGGAGAGTTAAACAAATGGCTAGAGACTGAGCTGTACACAAAAAGCAGTACAAATCCAAGCCAGCCAATGACTGTCCCATCAGTCTCCTCTCGATCATCAGTAAAGTGATGGAAGGTGTCACTAACAGTGCTATCAAGCAGCACCTGCTCAGCAATAACCGCCTCGGTGACACCCAGTTTGGGTTCCGCCAGGGCCACGCAGCTCCTGACCTCACTACAGCCTTGGTTTAAACATGGACAAAACAGCTGAATTCCAGAGGCGAATTGGGAGTTACAGCCCTTGACACCAAAGCTGCATTCAACCGAATGTGGCTTCAAGAAGCCCTGGCAGAACTGGAATCAATGAGCATCAGGGGGCAAACTCTCTGCTGGTTGGAGCCATACCTGGCATACAGGAATGTGGTCATGGTTGTTGGTCACCTCAGCTCCAGGACATCTCTGCAGGAGTTCTTAAGGGTAGTGACCTAGGCCCAATCATCTTCAGTTGCTTCATCAATGACCTTACCCCCATCATAAGGTCAGAAGTGGGGACATTCGCCAATGACTGCACGATGTTCAGCACTATTCATGACTCCTCAGATACTGAAGCAGTCTATGTTTAAATGCAACAAGATCTGTACAACATCCAGACTGAGGCTGACATGTGGCAAGTAACATTTGCGCAATACAAATCCCAGACAATGACCATCACCATAAGAGACAATTTAACCACCGCCCTTGACATTCAATGGTGTTACCATCACTGAATCCACCTGGGGGTTATCATTGACCAGACACCCAACTGAACTCACCACCTAAACACAGTGGCTACAATAGCAGGTCAGAGGCTAGGAATACTGCGGTGAGTAACTCACTTCCTGACTCTCCAAAGCTTGTCAACAACCTAAAAGGCACAAGTCTGGAGTGTGATGGAATACTCCCCACTTAACTGGGTAGGTGGAGCTCCAACAGCACTCAAGAAGCTCGACATCATCCAGGACAAGGCAACCCGCTTGATTGGCACTACATTCACAAGCATCCACTCCCTCCACCAAATATGCTCAGCAGCAGCAATGTGTACTTTCCACAAGATGCACTGCAGAAATTCACCAAAAATCCTCAGACAGCTCCTTCCAAACCCATGATCACTTCCATCTCGAAGGACAAGGGCAACAGATTCATGGGAACACCACACCTTCAAGTTCCCCTCCATGTCACTCACCACCCTGACTTGGAAACATATCACCATTCCTTCACTGTCGCTTAGTCAAAATCCTGGAATTCCCACCTTAATGGCATTGTGGGTAAACTCATAGCATGTGGACTACAGTGATTCAAGAAGGCAGCTCACCACTTTCTCAAGGGCAACTAGGGATGGGCAACAAATGCTGGCCAGTTAGCGATGACCACATCCCACAAATGAATAAAAAAATGACTTTCTCTGTTAATCTTCACTTATGAGAATACAAGCTACCTGTATATGATTGCAATAATAATTTAACCTGGAATCACAGAATTGCTACAGCACTGAAGGAAGTCATTTGGAACACTGTTGCACATTGGCTCTCTGAATGAGAAATCTACTTTGTGCCATTCATCTGACCTCTCCCCATAACCCTACACATTATTCTGTTTCGGATATTAGGCCCCTTCCCTCTTGAAAGCCTTGCTTGAACTTGCCTTCCCCACATTCTCGGGCAGTGTTCACTTGCGTGAAATGTTTCTTCCATTCAACACTTTGCCAATTAACGTGAATCTCTGCCCCCCTCATTCTTGACCCTTCCATCAGTGTCTCATTCATTCTGTCCAGACTCATCATGATTTTGATTACCTCCATCAAATCTCCTCTTCCCAACCTTTTCTTCTACAATGTGAACAGTCTTAACTTTTCCAATCTATCTAGTCAAATCTCATTCCTAGAATCTTTTCTGCATGTCTTCAATGCCTGTACATCCTTCGCAAAGTAGGGTGGCCAGAATTGTTTCATGTTTTATGCAGAATTAAAACAACCTCCTTGCTTTTGTACTCTATTATTAAAACCCAGGTTACTCTGTGTTATTAACCATTCCCTCAAACTTTCCTGGCACCTTTAATGAAGGTATAGACTGCTGACACTGTGTCAGTAATGTAAAGAATGAATGTTGAAGATGGGGATAAGGTGCAAATCAAGAGGAACGCTTTGGCCTGGATAGTGTCAAACTTCTTGAGTTTTGCTGGATTTCTACTTAATCAAGGAAAGTGGGGTATATTCCATCACACTCCTCACCTCCTGATTTGTGCCTTGTAGTTGCTGGACTAACTCTGGGAGACTGAAGGTCAGTAACTTGCTGCGGAATTCCTAGCTTCTCACTTGCTCTTGTAGCCAAAATAATTATATGGCTAATCCAGTTCAGTCTGTGGTCAATGGTCACCCCCATGATGTTGAGAAGGGGGAGTTGGTTAGATCTCCTTTTTTAGTCTGGCTCTTGTGTAGTGTAAAATTGGTGGTATAGTTGACAGTGAAGAAGATTTTTTAAGATTACAAAGGGATCTTGTTGAGGAGTGGCAGATGGATTTTAATTTGGATAAATGCGAGGTATTGCATTTTCGTTAAATAATCCTGGGATGGGCTTATACAATTAACGGTAGGGTTCTAGGTTGTGGTGTCGAACAGAGACTTGGAATTCAGGTACATAGTTCTTTGAAAGTTGCATCACAGGTAGACAGGGTGGTTAAGAAGGTGTTTAGCCTTCATTGCTGAGACCATTTCTATCTGTTCACTGGTTTTTGATTATCTGTCAATATTGTCACCCATTTCAATTTCTCCTCCACAGTTTGGAGTTCCTCATAATTAAGAAAATACTATTTTTTATGTTTCTTGGAAGACTTCATACTTGTCAAAATTGAACATTATTTCCCACGGTTTTGCTGATTTACTTCCTGGATCTGTTCACTTTAACAATTCCTGCACCCATCATTAGATCACAGAATCCCTACAGTGTGGAAACAGGCTCTTCGGCCCAACAAGTCCACACCAACCCTCAGAGCATCCCACCCAGACCCATCCCCCTATAACCCATCAAACTACACATTCCTGAACACTACGGGTAATTTAGTATGGCCGATCCACCTAGTCTGCGCATTTTTAGACTATAGGAAGAAACCGGAGCACCCGGACGAAACCCATGCAGACACAGGGAGCACGTGCAAACTCCACACAGACAGTCGCCCGAGGGTGGAATTGAACCTGGGTTCCTGGTGCTGTGAGGCAGCAGTGCTAACCTCTGAATCACAGCGCTGCCCCAATGCTTGCAAGATGCAATGTCAATGTTCTGCAGGCAGGGAGGATAGTTGTACACAAAGATCAATGTTGTGGGTCTCCACATGGTGGGTGGAATGGGTCAAAATGAATTTCAGGGTAGTGGCGAACATTTAGGTTCTTGGGGGCTACCTGACAAAAAGGTGAGGCACAATTCTGTCAGAGGCCACATGATTTGCACGGCCAGCTATCACTTTTCCTTCTTCAGAGGTACGATGTTCCTGAAAAATTGCTGTAGCAGTGTCCAAGGTGGGCAGACTAAGCGTCAGTTTGATGGGCAAAAGTGCAAGATTCAGGTACATTTTTGCAAAAAAGACAAGTAGCCATTTGCAACATGCAGTGACATTGGGTTTCAATCTTTGCATCACCCACTTCACATGCATTCAGTTTGAGGGTGCTTAGGCATCAGATGCTGGTCAAAGATGATTAGATACATGACACTGGTGCTTGCAAATTGAACCTGGGCATATCAATAATGTTGAAGTTATGAATAATGACAGTATAAAAGGCCAGTGCTTGCCAAAGGCAAACCACCAATCTTGCAAGTTCCCAGGGTCCTATGTGAGCCGCACAAGATTGAGTCCACCTCTGTCATGGAAGTGTCATCGTGTGTGTGCTCAATGCAGTGTCAGGTTCAGCATTTGATGTGGGTGTAGTGTCGGGTGAGTAGTGATTTTGCTGATGTGTGGTGGTCACTCTGGCGGCGCAGCATCTTCAGCAGATTACTGCATATGCTGAGGTGGAGTGTGAGCGTCCAATGTAGACATGTCCCTTGTTATCCACGACTAACGTGTCTCACTGTGGTGAAGTGTGCCCAGTTTACCACAGTTAATGTTCTGAAGAGTTAAGAAATTATTTTGCTCCTTCTGCACCCAAAATAAGGTGCTTTCCACCAAGTGATATCGGCTCTGTCCTGGTCAGATATTGATTGCTGTGTCTGACTTGCTGAATAGATACAGGAGGTACCAGGCTGATGAAAAGCCCAGGAGCAGCAGCAGCAGGCCCCTGTGAGAACCACCCAGCCTAGGGAGAGGTCACAGCCAGAGGGCCCTTCAGGATGTGTGCAGTGTGCAGGGTGAGGTCAGTCCTGCCGCCCAGGCAATAGGATTCAGAAACATAAACAGAGGGTGATTCGCCTGTGGAATGAACTTCCTGAAGAAATGGTGGATGTGGGTACAATTACAACGTTTAAAAGACATTTGGATAAGTACATGAATAGGAAAGGTTTGGAGGGATATGGGCCACGAGCAGGCAGTTGGGAGTAGTTCAGTTTGGGATTATGTTCGGCATGGACTGGTTGGACCAAACGGTCTGTTTCCATGCTGTACAAATCTATGACTAACTGCCATTAACTGCACACTCATGGCACTGGCACAGCCATATGATAACTCTGTGGAATTCATCAATAGAAAGGGATTCCATTCAATCAATGTTCAGGTGATCTATGATCACCGTTACCACTTCCAGGAGATGTGTGTACCCACTATCATGGCTCATACATTCTGGAGCACTGTCATACACTCATGGAGGCTGTTTCAATTATTACTTTCAAAAGGCAATTGGATAATTATCAAAGGAAAAGCAATTCGCAGGATTCTGGGAAAAGGGCAAGGAAGTGTGATTAGGTTTGTTGCACATGCAGCGGAATGATATAGACACATAGGCTGAGTGGCCTCCTTCTGTGCTACAATAATTCTCTGGATGGAAAGGTTTGTTAGAAAAGAAACCATCATCTGAACATGAACAGTAGCTGGAGCAGTAATTGATTTATAGGAAAGACTAAAGGTGGAAAATGCCCTAAGTAACGTAAAACAAAGAACTAAGAAAATTATGTAAATAATCTATTACCATCATTAATCTAATACATGGAGAGAAAAATAAATGGCACTGACTTCTATTGAGTAGAAATCTTATACATTTATGAGATAAAGCATTTAAGATTGAAATTCATTGTCTACAATTCCTGTGCCACGTGGGAACTCCAGGTGTTCTGCGTGCCTTGGACACACATTAACCTTACGCTGTATGAGGTCAAGCTCATGCTCTTTTCATTTGAGAAATTATCAGTGTCAGTGCAAAGCAAACGGTGGCTAAGAATTTTGACCAAACATTCTAGGAGGGGAGCAGTAGACAGTTGAAGAGGATAGCAAGTTAATGGACATCAGTAAAGCAGGAAGAAAAGGTAGGCAATCCAGTAATCCTCAGTAGCTCAGGTGCTCTGAAATGGGTTATCAATGGATATCACTGCTGAGGGTGAGGCGCCTTGAAGATACTCAGTTCAAAGCAAATCCAAAGCAAAATATAGGAATGAAATAGTGATAAAGTTGAGATAGTCATGAACATAGATAACTTCCACATTGAGTCTCACTTGATGGGGTATCTTCCTGAAGTATGGGAGATAGGCATCACGAAGTGGCCACAAAGTGTTTGGATAGGAATAGGGGACAAATATCAACCAGAGATCAGAATCAATGTTTCAACTAATGACATGGGAAAAACAAGACTGGAGTACAGCAGTCAGGTTCCAGGCAGAAGTTACTACATGGCATTAGGATAATGGGTTAGAGTTTGCAATTAGTGGCAACATTCACTGTTGACCTGAATCAGAGCTGTTCATAAGATTTGGCAATCTCAAAGGTGGATCCTTCTCCATTTCCCAATCGTAATTTACATATGTTTCTTGCCAAAGGGATATCTTGATGTGTGACAGCAATGTCAGTAAGTGTAAATGTAGTCAATCACTGTGAAATATTTTCACATGACCTTAAACATGAACTCCTGCTCTGGTGCACAGTGGGATCAACATGTACCATCTGCAAGATACACTGCAGTAAATCACTATGACTACTTTCAACAGCATCTTCAAAATCCATGAATGCTAACATCCAGAAGATAGTTGCAGATAGATGGGAATGTTACCACTTGCAAGTTCCTCCCTAAGCTACACACCATCTTGATGTGGAACTACATCGCTACCTCTTTAAAGTCACTGGTTAAAATCCTGAAACTTCCTTCCTATAATACCTACTCCACATGGACTGCAGCCCTTCAAGAAGGCAACTCAACACTAACTTCTTAAGAGCAATTAGGGATGACCTGGCTTTGCCAGTGATGTTCAAACTCAGGAATTAATACAAAGGCAAGCGAAGTACAGCAATTAGAACACAAAGAAAGAAAGGAAAGATGAAGTACAAAGAGAGTTATTGGATAGATTGCAGTAACTTGATAGAGAACTTAGAAGTCTACCATAAATAAATAAATAGTGGAAGGACACTCAAAGGATTGATGCAGACCATTAATGAGAAAAATAATAACTTATTGTGGAGGCAGAGATTAGGTTTGAGGCAGTAAAAGACCTTTTCATATCTGACTTCAGTAAAGGACATGCTGTCAATGCAGTCTTAAAGAATGTGAAATAATAACAAATGAAGATGAGGCATTTGACAGGTGCCTCATCTCGATCAGGTGCATACATGGTTGCCAAGAATGCATAACATACTAACAAAGATAGCAGAGTCTCTGGCTGTGATCTTCCAAACATCTCAGATAATGCCAGAGTGACATTCCTGTTCAAAACAGTACATAGACCATAGAACAGTACAGCTCAGTACAGGCCCTTCAGCCCATGATGTTGTGCCGATCTATTATCCTACTAAGATCAAACTATCCTGCATACCCTACATTTTACTATCCTCCATGTGCCTATCCAAAAGTCACTTAAATGTCTCTAATGTATCTGACTCAACTACCGCTGCCGGCAGTGCATTCCACTCACCCACCATTCTCTGTGTAAAGAACCTACTTCTGACATCTCCCCTATACCTCCCTCCAATCACCTTAAAATTATGTCCCCTCGTAATAGTCATTTCCGCCCTGGCAAAAAGTCTCTGACTATCCACTCCATCTATGCCTCTCATCATCTTGTAAACCTCTATCAAGTTACCTCTCATCCTTCTTCACTCCAATGAAAAAAGCCCTAGCTCCCTCAACCTTTCCTCATAAGACCTGCCCTCCAGTCCAGGCAGCATCCTGGTAATCTCCTCTGCACCCTCTCTAAAGTTTCCACATCTTTCCTATAATGAGGTGACCAGAACTGAACACAATATTCCACGTGCGGTCTAAACAGAGTTTTATAGAGCTGCAGCATAACGTCACGGCTCTTAAACTCAATTCCCCTGTCAATGAAAGCCAACACACCATACGCCTTCTTTACAACCCTATCAACTTGGGTAGCAACTTTGAGGGATCTCTGAACATGGCCCCAAGATCCCTCTGTTCCTCCAAATTGCCGAGAATCCTGCCATTAACCCTGTATTCTGCATTCAAATCACAGTAACCTTGGGTATATCCCATCTGGCCCAGGGGACTTATCTATCCTCACGTTCTTCAAAATTTCTAGAACATCCTCCTTCCTAACAGCAACCTGTTTGAGCATATCTGCCTGTCTCATGCTATCCTCACAAATGTCAAAGTCCCTCTCACTGGTGAATACTGAAGCAAAGTATTCATTGAGGACTTCCCCTACCTCCTCTGACTCTGCACACAAGTTCCCTCCACTATCCCTCATTGGCCCTACCCTCACTCTGGCCATCTTCTTGTTCCTCACATAAGTATAGAAAGCCTTGGGGTTTTTACTTGATTCTACCCGCCAAGGCTTTCTCATATCCCCTTCTAGGCTCTCCTAAGTCCAGTCTTCAGTTCCTTCCTGGCTACCTTGTAGACCTCTAGAGCCCTGTCCGATCCTTGCTTCTTCAACCTTAAGTAAGCTTCCTTCTTCCTCTTGACTAGGTGTTCAACATGTCTTGTCATCCAAGATTCCTTCACCTTACCATCCTTTCCTTGCCTGAGTAGAGATGATAAACCTGGTGAATATCGGCCAGTTTGCCCAACAGTGAAACAATAGCCAGGGACAGAAATAACTGTGATTTGGATCAATATCAGTTGTATATGAGTTACAAACAAGAGTGCAGAATGTAGTTTGTGTGGGGGACAAATTCCCATCATCAACTGTGGCTCAGTAATACCAACAGTGACTGAATAAGAATTATCTATCTCACCGTAGCACGTAGTTAGGAAAAAAGATAAGAGGTAAAAACCTATATCACTTCATGCCCATTAAACTACCCATCATTAATAAATCTATCCTTTAGTATTTATTTGGACTGACCACTGCTTCTTGGTGGACAGGGAGGTCTTATCCCAGGCGGAAAACAGAGAATAGGAGAAAATGGGTCATTTTCTCAGTGACAGTACTAGAGACATATGGTAAGGGCCCCAAATGTTCAGAATACATCACAATGATTTGGATTTTAGGGGGCAAATATGATATTTCAAAGTTTGTTAATGACAGATGCAAAGACGCTTCAAAAGGATTGGGCAGACTTAATGAGAGGGCAAAATCTTGGCAGATAGAACATAATCTGAGGTTATCCATTTTGCTAGGAAGAACAGATATGCAGGGTATTTCTTAAAAAGTAAGAGATTAGAAAATGCATATGTACAGAGGAACCTAAGTGTCCTCATCAACAGATCACTGATGCTAACATGCAGGTACAGCAAGAATTAAGAAGATCAATCAAAATAGGATTTGGTTCCCACATCCAAATCAATGAAGTGCCAGGCAATGACTATCTCCAAAATCTAACTATTACCCCTTGACGTTCAATGATATCATCACTACTGAATTTCCCCCTTATCAACATTGGGGCTAACCACTGATCAGAAACTGAATTGGATTAGCCATATAAATATTGTGTTATAAGAACAGGTCAGAGGCTAGGAATCCTGTAGTGAGCAACTTAATTCCTATCTACCATCTACAAGGCTGAAATCAGGAGGGTGATGGAATACTCCTCACTTGCCTGGATGAATGCAGCTTAAAAATGCTCAAGAAGCTTGACACCATCCAGGACAAAGCAGCTGCTTGATTGGCACCACAGCCAAAGATATCCATAACTGAAGCAGCAACATGCGTACTATCTACAAGGTGTTGTGTGGGAATGCCCCAAGGATCCTTAGGCAGGACTCCTAAACACACAAATGCTACCACCTAGAAGGACAATGGCAGAAAATATTGGGAACACCACCACTTGCAATTTCTCCTCCAAGCCACTCATCATCCTGACTTGGAAATATCTGTCACTCCTTCAGTGTTGCTTGGTCAAAATACGGGAATTTCCTCCCTAACCTAACAGCATCTGAGTCTACCTACAGCAAGTGGATGGTGTCGGTTCAAGAAGGCAGTTCAACTCCACCTTCTCAAGGGCAACTTGGGATGGGCACTAAATGCTGGCCCAGTCAGCAATGCCCACATCCCCTGAGTGAATTAATAATCAAAAAAAAAAATTGAGTACAGCAGTAGGAAAGTTGTGCTTCAATTAGACAGGACATAAACTGGACCGCAAATAGAGCAGTATGTGCAATTGTGGACTGCCTAGCTTAGGAAGAACTTTATTGTCACAAAGGAAGTACTTGTTCATTAGAGATAGTGGGAACTGCCGATGCTGGAGAATCTGACATAACAAGGTGTAGAGCTGGATGAACACA
>NC_063365.1:390386-408466 GCF_021869965.1 Rhincodon typus | reverse complement strand
GTAAAAATCTATCTGGTTCACTGATGTCCTTTAGAGAAGGAAACTGCTGTCCTTACCGGGTCTGGCCTACGTGTGACTCCAGACTCATAGTGATGTGGTTGAATCTTAACTATGCTTTGAGGCAGTTAAGGATGGGCAATAAATGCAGATCCATCCAGTGACATACACATCTCATGAGTCAATAAAAAAAAAGACAGGGAAAAGCAGTGAGAGAAGGAAAGAAATCAGCAAATCTATGGGTACCATCATCTCAAAGACACACCACACAAACCCACAAATACATCCACCCAAATACCCATTCATCCACCCGCATAACCACACACTCAGAAACACACACGCAACCACACACACACCAAACCACATACCCAAATACACACACTCACACATACACACCCACCCACATACCCACAGTTTGGGAAGGCTCCCACTACAATGAATTTTACATCCTGTGGGATTTTATTGTCTGCATCTGGTGCTGTTAAACAGTTGATCATGAAAAACACAGAAACCACAAGCCACAGCTGCAAAAATCATAATCCTCTGAAATAAAATTTCAGAGTCTTTGGGCATTTACAACATAGGAGGAAGCCATTCAATCCGTCAAATCCATGTCAGTTTTCAACAATCCCTTCAGACCAACAACCCTCCCCACCTCTGCTCCTCTGGCACCACACAGCCCCCCACTCACCCCACCCTTTCTGATGATTCTTCAGCTTTATTTCTTACCAGTGCCCATTCTTTTTGAATCATTGATGGTTTTAGAATCTACCAACTTCATGAGTAGCGAGTTCCAGGTCATTACTTCTATCTCCCAAAAAAGTTTCTACTCACATTCTTCCTGAACTTCTTGCATTACAGGAAATGTAATATCCTTACAAGGTCTGGCCTACACTTGACTCTAGACTGTAATGTGATTTGACTCTTGATTGTCTCAGAAATGGCCAAGGAAAAGAATCAGTTTTAGCAAACAAGTCTTAAAATGAAAATGAAATTGAATGGACTGTGTGGCATTGACTAAAGCACTGGAAATGAAAACAGCAAACTCCACCCTGCTTACCCTAAGTACTCCTTAATAACGGCATGGAAAGTAGGACAGCTGTCTCACAGACTAGTCAAACAACAGCCCTGACATAGTCATATTCGCAGTATCATACCTAATAAACAACATCCCAGACACCACCATTATCCCTGTATTTCTTGTCCCACCAGCAGAAGTGGTGGACCAGTGGTATACAGTCAGAAGGGGGTTGCTCTGTGAGTCCACAACATTCACTGTTGACCCCATAAAGCCTCATGGCATCAGGTCAAGAATGCATAGGAAAGTTCCTGTTGAATACCACCAAGTGCTTGCTCTCAGCTGATGAATTGGTATGCTTCCATGTTGAACACCAGTTGTTGAACACTGAGGGTGCAAGGGCATAGAATATGTGGGGTAACTATATCTACAACTACCACCAACAAGAGTGACTCAGCAGCAGCACTACTGACCAAGCTGGTCAAATCCTAAAGGGCATAGCTGCTAAACTAGAGGTAAGGCAGATGGTGAGGAAACCAACAAGAGGGAAGAACATAGTTGACCTCATCCTCATCAATTCTTCTGCTGCAGATTCATCCATCCATGACAATATCGGTAAGAGTGACCACCAGACAGTGTTTGTTGAGACAATGTCCTGGTTTCCTATTGAGAATACCTCCCATCAGTTATGTGGCATTATCATCATGCTAATTAGACAGACTTCAAACAGATCTAGTGGGCCATCAGCAGCAGAACCACTCTCCAAAACAACCTGCAAACTCAAGGCCCAGCAGATCCCCGAACTCTACCATTACCATTAAGCCAGGGGATCAACTCTGGTTCAATGAACAGTACAAGAGGAATTGCAATGAGCAGCACCAGGTATACCTAAAAATGAGGTGTCACCCTTGTGAAGCTACCAACAGGACAACCTGGGTACAAATCAGCAAGCAGTAAGTGATAGACAGAACTAAGCAATTCCACAACTAATAGATCAGTTCTAAACATTATAGTCCTGCAAGATTTAGTGGTGAATGTCATTGGAAAATCAAAGAAATCATTGGATGAATGGGGAGGCTCCAATAATATTCACATCCTCAATGATGAGGGAGCCCAGCACATCAGTGTAAATGATACAGCTGAAGCATCTGCAACAGTCTTCAGCTAGCGGTACCAAGTGGATGATCCATCTAGGCCTCCTCCAGTGGTCTCAGGCAATACAGATGTGGTGCTCGATCAATTTGATTCACCCCATGTTACATCAGGAAATGGCTGAAGGCACTGGATGCTGTAAATGATACAGGTGCTGACCACATTTTGGCAAGACTTGTACTTAAGACTTGTGCTCCAGAACATGCTAAACCCATAGCTAAGTGCCAGTACAGTTGCAACAGGCATTTACCTGACAATGTGGAAAATTGCCCATGTATACACTGTACACATTTGTAACCTGGTCAATTATTACTCCATCAGTCTACTCTCCATCAATAGTAAAGTAATGGAAGGTGTGATCAACAGTGCTATCAAGCAGCTGCTGCTCAGCAATAACCTGTACAGTGACACCTAGTTTGGGATCTGCCAGGGCCACTCAGCTCCTAATCTCCTGACAAGTCTGACAGGGCACCCCTATTGAGGTGTAAAAGGATATGAGGTCATGGACAGGGTGGACAGGAAAAAGCTGTTTCCCTCTTTGTTGAAAGGTCAATAAAAAGGATGCATAATGTGAGGTGAAAGGCAGGAGATTTAGAGGAGATTTGAGAAAATTTATTTTTCACCCAGGGGGTGCTGAGGTTCTGGAATGCATTGCCTGGGAGGTAGTAAAAGCAGGAAGCCTCACAATTTTTAAAATGTATGTGGATGAGCACTTGAAATGTCTTAACATTCAAGGCTATGAGCCAAATGCCAGAATGAGGGATTACTGTAGATAAGTCAGCACAGACTTAATGGGCTGAAGGCCCTCTTCTGTGCTGTATGACCCATTGACTATGACTGTAGGACCATTCACAATACCTTAGATACTGAAGCAATTTGTGTGCAAGTTCAGCAAAAATCTGGACAGTATCCAGGCTTGGGCTGAAAAATGGCAAGTAAGATAAAGAACACATAAATGCCAGGCAATGGGCATCTCTAACAAGAGAGATTCTAACTATCCTTACCTTGACCTTAACCCTAACTATCTATGATGGATAAAGAACTGTTTGGTAGATAGGAAACAAATAATGACAGGCAGTGACTAGTTGGGTACTGCAGGGATCAGTGCTTGGACCCCAGCCATTCACATTATACGTTAATGCTGTAGACAAGGGAATGCAGGCAATCCTGCTGGTCTTCGGAAACGAAAGCCAGCTGTCCCACCCAACTCTTCTTCCTTGGCCAAAGCCCACAGGCAAGGAGAAGTGACTGGGGTGCAATCAATTTGACTCATGCTTCTATCCTATATCAGGAAGACTTTGTCCAAGTCATCCACAAACAGATTCCCTGCACATATAGGTCTGACTTGAACTCTGTGTAGGTAGTTGGCGGGGTTTGAATGAGTTAAATTCTTGTCCTCAGCAGATAACTCACTAAATCACTTTACAGTGAAGCCACTCTGTTTCTCTCTAACCAAATTGATCACTTTATTGTGAACTGACCAGATTTGCACTCTCACTGCTACTCAGTCACATTTAAAGAGAGAGTCTGATAGTTTTCCAGTCTGGAGCTCAACAAACACCAAACTTTGTTCAGTTCACTGAATGAGTGATGCTGGGACACCAGACTTCCTCTGCCCCTCACATTTCCAATGCCAGCTATATCACAGTACTTTTTAGAATAAAATGGTTTAAAGCCTTACCAAGCAGCAGTAAAACAGCAACTGTATCCATTGGGATGTAACAGGTTTTCTGCACAGTCAGTCAGTCTATCTGCAGAAAGAGCTGGGAGTGCTTGAAAGCAGAATAAAGGCTGTAGAAGCTTTCACAATTCATACAGCAACACAGAGCTTTTCAATAACATGAAATGGAACTTCACAGTGTTCCGTTATGTCAAAGTTTGAAGATTATACCATGATCACAAGTCAAAGTAGCTGCAATTACGTCTGCCTAATTGGAACTTTTCTTTCGTCACTGTTAGGAAACACAGTTTCATCAGTGACCTTGTTTCACTTCAGGAATTCAGTGTCAGCATTAAGAATGGAAACGTCAGGAGCAGCATAGATAAATACTACACCAAAGTATCTCAAATTACACCCCATTTTCTAAAACTGACTTTCCATTTATTATTAATTTTTTGAATAACCTCAGAGCTGCATCTTACCAGCAAGATTGTACTCTGACACAAGCTGCAATCTCATGGCTTGGCATATCCCTGCTCTTCCATTACAATCCAGTAGGACGATCAACTATGGTTCAATGAAGAGTGCAGAGGGCATGCCAGGAGTAGCAGCAACCATACCTAAAAATGAGATGTCAACCTGGTAACACTACAAAACAGAACTACTTATATGCCAAATGGCAAGCAGTAAGTAATAGACAGAGCTAAGTGATCCCACAGCCAATGGATCAGATCTAAGTTCTGTGGTCCTGCTACATCAGTCGTGACTGGTGGTGAACAATTAAACTGATCACTGGAGGGGGAGGCTACGCAAATAGCCTGATCCACAACGATGGAGGAGCCCAGCACATCAGTGTAAAATACGAGGCTGGAAAATATTTGCTTCAATCTTCAGCCCGAATTGGTGAATGGATTATCCATCTGTCTCCTCCACAGGTTTCTAGCTTCACAGATGCCAGTCTTTAACAAATTCAATTCACTTCATGTGATATCAAGAAATGCTGAAGAAATTGGATACTTCAAAGGCTATGGGCCCTGACAACATTCCACTGTAGTTCTGAAGCTGTACAGGATTTTAGTTAGGCCGCAGCTGAAATACTGTGTGCAGTTCCAGTCACCACACGATAAGAAGGATCTGATTGCACTCAAAAGGGTGCAGAGGAGGTTCACCAGCATGTTGCCTGGGCTGGAGCCATTCAGCTATGATGAGTGACTAGGTTGTTTTCCTTGGAGCAGAGAAGGTTGAGGGGCATTCTGATTGAGGTCTACAGAATAATGACAGGCATAGATAAGGTCAATAGGAATAAACTTTTCACTCAGTACAGGGTTCACTTACCAGGGGGCATGGATTTATGGTAAGAGACAGGAAACTTAGAGGGGATTTAAGGAAAATTGTTTTCTCCTGTAGAGTTTAGTAGGTACCTCAACTCACTCACTGAAAGTATGATAGAGAAGGGAATCATTACAACAGTTAAGAAGTCTTGAAACGCCATGGCATACAAGGCAATGGGCCAAATGCTGGAAATTAGTAGATAGGTGTTTGATGATGGGTGTGGACACATTGGATCACAGCGCCTCTTTCTATATCCTTCTATTACGCTGTAAGACAGGGTGGCAGAGTTCCTTTTCTGAAGTATGTTTGTGAACCAGATGAGTTTAAATCAGAATCTTGTAGCATCATTACTAAGACTACTGCTTTACTCCAGATTTATTTATATAGCATTTTTAAATTCTACCCACTGCTGTGCTGGGAACTTGAATTCAAGTCTCCAGATCATCAGTTTGAACTGATGAATGACTCGCCCAGTAACATTACTATGAAGGATAGAAGATTGAGTTTACTTTTCAGAGTTAGTTTGTAGGTTATATACTAGTGATGCTCAAGGAATCTAATCAATTAATCCAATATTATATTCTGTATAATGCAGGGTACTTGTGGTGCAGCGCTAGTGTCCCTACTTCTGAAGCAAGAGATCTGGGCTCAATACCATCTACTCCAGAGGTGTGTCACAGCATAGAAAATAGAGCAGGAATAGGACATTTGACCCTTTGGTTGCTCTGCCATTTAATATGATCATGGATGATTATGCAACTCAATACCTTGTTCCCACTTTCTCCCCATACCCTTTAAGAATTATATCTAACTCCTTCTTGTAAATATTCAATGTTTTGCCTCAACCACATTATGTGGCAGAGAATTCCACAGCTTACCACTTTCTGGGTGAAGAACCTTTTTCTCGTTCTAAAAGGCCCACCCCATATCCTTAGACTGTGACCCCTGGTTCTGAACACTCCATTCATTGGCAACATTCTTCCTGTGTTTATCCTGTATAGTCCTGTTAGAATTTCATAGGGTTTTTTTAAGAGATTCCCACTCTTCTTCTTAAATCCAGTGAACACATTCCTAACCAATCCAGACTCTATTCATATGTCAGTCCTGCCACCCCAGGAATCAGTCTGGTAAACACCACTGAATAGGTTGATTAAAAATATCGATATTCTGTATAATTGTAATCAGAGCAGGACACTAGTATACCATGTGACTGAATCCTCAGTTGACAAGGGAGAAATACCATATGACCTAAGGTTTGACTGCAGAGCAAATGCTATGAAGCCCGTCAGGGACCTGAGAACCACTGAGTGAACTAACACTCTTCAATTTGTCTTCAAAGTCCCACTATGTACAATATAAACAGCCGTGAGGTTTCAATTTTCGTTGCTCCATGTCTAGTGTCCTCAAGAAAAGCAATCACCTTCTACTAAACTACATGACTATTCAATATTGCCTTGCTTAGAACTAACCACAAAAATGGTTCAGGAACCATTTTTTCTAACTATGTAGCTCTTTTAACTTTAATTACTAAACTGAATGTAGCATTTTATATTTTTTCTATCTTAGACTTTATTTTATTTATCACAACAAACAGATACCAGAATGATCTCAAGGTGCCCTGTTATCTCAACAGTAAGACATAAAGTTTTATTAAATTATATAGAGGCCATGAGGAAGAGGATGGCTCCACAGTGTATTAACACTTTAGGAAGACAATCAGGAGATAACATAAACATCACATAACATAAACATCCACAATACTATAACTATCATAATTAAGAGATCAGTCACACAATCAACCAGGTGAAGTGAGAGTGACAGCCCTTGACATCAAGGCTATATTTGACAGAGTGTGGCATTAAGGAGCCATAGCAAAATTGGAATCAATAGGTATAAGGGAGAAAACTCTCCACAGGTCAGAGTCATACCTGGCACGTAGGAAGATGGTTGTGGTTGTTGCAGCTCCAGGACATCTCTGCAGGTGTTCCTCAGGGTAGTGTCCCAGGCCCAACCATTCAGCTGCTTCACCAATGATCTTGCCTCTATTATAAGAGCAAAAAAAAGGGGATGTTCACCGATTATTGTACAATGTTTAGCACCATTTGTAACTCCTCCGATACTGAAGCAGTCCATGTTCAAATGCAACAAGATCTCCATTTAAGGTGAGAGGAGAAAGTTCAAAGGAGATGTAAGGGGCCAGGCTTTTACATAGAGAATGGTAGCCATCTGGAATACACTGCCAGGGGTGGTGATGGAGGCAGATACGACAGGGACTTTTAAATTTAAGGGACTTTTAGATAAGCATGTGAATATGCAAGGAATGGAGGGATATGGGCCAACAGCAGACAGAAGGGATTAGTTTAATTTGGCATCATGTTCAGCACAACATTGTGGGCCTTTCGGCCCGATGTCGTGCTGTAAAGTTCTATGTTCTACCTGGACAATATCCAGGGATAAGCTGACAAGTGACAAGTAACATTCACACCACGCTAATGCCAGGCAATGACCATCTCCAGTAAGAGACAATCAAATATCTTGACATTCAATAGTGTTACCATCACGAAACCTCAAGGATGTTGAATTTGAAGGATACCATTGCAGAGAAACTCAACTGGACTTGTCACATAAATACAGTAGCTACAAGAGCAGGTCAGAAGCTAGGAATACTGCGACAAGTAACTCACTGCCATTGTCCCTCCCCAGTAGTCAGCAGGAAATTGAGGGGCAAATGTGTAGAGAGATTGAAACTAGCTGTGAGAATAGTAGGGTTGTAGTAGTTGGGAGTTTTTACTTTCCAAACATAGACTGGAACTGCCATAGTGTTAAGGGCTTGGGCAGGGAGAAATTTGTTAAATGTATTCAGGAAAACTTTCTCAATCAATATGTCGATGGCCCTACGAGAGAAGGGGCAAAACGCAATCGCCCGTTGGGAAATAAGGCAGGGCAAGTGACTGAGATGCTAGTTGTAGAGCAGTTTGGGACCAGTGATCATAATTCTACTCATTTTAAAATAGTTGTGAAAAAGGATATAACTGGTCCACAAGTTAAAGTCCTGAATTGGGGCAAGGCCAATTTTGCTGATATTAGACATGAACTTTCAAAAGTTTGCAGGTAAAGGTACATCTGGCAGTAGGAGGCTTTCAAAAATGACATAACAAGAGTTCAGTGCCAGCATGTTCCTGTTAGCGTGAAGTGCAAGGTTGGCAGGAGTACAGAACACTGGATGATGAGAGATATTGAGGCTCTGGTCAAGGAATAGAAGGAAGCATATGCCAAGTATAGACAGCTGGGATCAAGTGAATCCCTTGATGAGTATGGAGGTGTAGGAGTACACTTAAGAGGGAAATCTGGAGGGCAAAAAGGGAACATGAGATAGCTTTGGCCGATAAGGTGAAGGAGAATCCAAAGAGATTCTACAAGTACATTAAGGGCTAAAGAGTACCTAGGGGGAGAATAGGGCCCAATACAGATCAACAAAGTCTATGTGGAGCCACAGGAGATGGGTGAGAGCCTAAATAAATATTTCTCATCATTTACCGTGGAGAAAGACATGGACGCTGGGGAACTTGGGAAAATAAATAGTGATGAGTTGAAAGGAGTTCACATTGCAGAGGAGGTGGTGCTGGAGACCTTAAACACATAACGTTAGATAAATTCCCAGGACCTGATCAAGTGTATCCCAGAACATTGTGGGAAGTTAGGGAAGAAATTGCAGGATCCTGAGCAAAGATCTTTGTATCATTAACAGCCACTGATGATGTGCCGGAGGACTGGAGGGTGGCTAATATTGTTCCATTAGTTATGAAAGGCTGCAAAGAAAATCCAGGGAACTACAGACTGGTAAGCCTAATGGGTAAGTTCTTGGAAGTGATTCTGACAGACTGTATCTACTTTTTGGAAAGACAAGGACTGGTTAGGGATAGTCAGCATGTCTTTGTGCATGGGAAATCATATGTCACAAATGTGATTGAATTTTTTGAAGAGGTGACCAAGAAGATAGATGAAGGCAGAGATGTTGTCCAAATGGACTTTAGCAAGCTTCAACGAGGTTCTGCATGGTAGACTGGTTAGTAAAGTTAGATCACATGGGATCCAGGGAGAATTAGCCAATTGGATACAAACATGGCTTGATGGTAGGAGATACAGGATGGTGGTAGAGGGTTGTTTTTCAGACTGGAGGCCTGTGACCAGCAATGGTCTGCTAGAATCGGACATTCGTCATTTATATAAACAATTTGGATGAGAATATAGGAGACATGGTTTGTAAGTTTGCAGATGACACCAAAATTGGCAGTACAGTGGTAAGTGAAGAAGTTTATCTAAGAGTACAACGGGATCTTGATCAACTGCACCAGTGAGCTGAAGAATGGCAAGATAGAGTTTAATTCAGAAAAACATGGGGTGCTGCATTTTGTTAAAGCAAACCATGGCAGGGCTTACACAGTTAATGGTAGAGCCCTGGGGAGCATAGTCGAACAGACAAACCTAGGGGAGCAGGTTCATATTTCCTTGAAAGTGGCACTACAGACAGGGTAGTTAAGAAGGTGTTTGGCACACTTCTCTTCATCAGTCAGAGCATTGAGTACAAGAATTCGGACATCATCTTATAGCTGTACAAGACATTGCTAAGGCCACATTCGGAGTACTGCACACAATTCTGCTCACCCTGCTGTAGGGAGGACGTTATTAAACTGAAAAGGATGAAAAAAAGATTTACAAAGATGTTCCTGAGGCTGGAGGGTTTGAGTTATAAGGAGAGGCTGGATATGCTGAGACTATTTTCCCTGAAGTGTAGGAGCCCGAGGGGTGACCTTGTAGAGGTTTATAAAATCATGATGGAACAGGTAACGTAAGTAGCCAAGGTCTTTACCCTAGGGTAGGGGAATTTATAACTTGAGGGCATAGGTTTAAGGTGAGAGGGGAAAGATTTAAAATGGACTTCAGGAGTAACTTTTTCATACAGAGGGTGGTGCTTATATGGAATGAGCTGCCAGAGGAAGTAGTAGAGGTGGGTACAATTACAACATTGAAAAGACCATTTGAGTAGGTATATAGATAGGAAAGGTTTAGAGGGATATGGAGCCAAATGTAGGCAAATCGAATGGTTCAGTTTAGGAAACCTGGTTGGCATGGACAAGTTAGGCTGAAGGGCCTGTTTCCATACTGTATGAATCTATGACTCTATGACTTTCTGACTCCCCACAGCCTGTCCACTATCTACATGGCAAAAGTCAGGGGTATAATGGTGCAGTTCCAACAACACTCAAGAAGCTTGACACCATTCAGGACTAAGCAGCCCGTTTGATCGACACCACATCCACAAGCATCCACTCCCTCCACGACTGATGCTCAGTAACAGTAGTGTGTAATATCTGCAAGATGTACTGCAGAAATTCACCAAAAATCCTTAGACAGCACCTTCCAAACCCACAACCACTTCCACCTGGAAGGATAAGGGCTGCAGATACATGGAAACACAAACATTTGCAATTTTTGCTCCAAGCCACTCACCATTTTAACTTGAAAATATACTGCCTTTCCTTCAGTGTCGCTAGGTCAATACCCTGGAATTCCCTCCCTAATGACATTGTGGTCAACCACACTGCATGTGGACTGCAGCGGTTCTAGAAGGCAGCTCACCACAACCTTCTCAACAGCAACTAGGGACGGGCATTAAAATGCTGGTCAGCCAGCGATGTCAATGCCCCATGAGTGATTAAAAACAGCAACAATCACATACCACCTAACCAATCAGACTGAACATGCGCTGCCTAAAGTAATCAGAATTCAGGAACACCACTGATCATGCACAGAGATAGTGACTGGCAAGTGTTGATAAGCAGCAACTTCTAGCAGTGAGCCACATGGCAAGAAGAAAGAATCAGGTCAGAAGACCACACCACAGTCAGCCAGAGCGATGCAAGCTAATGATCTAGAATGGACAGGCTTTGTTAAGTAATACTTTTGATGTATTTATTATGGGGAACTTAATAAATTTTGTGAATCTGCATGGTTCATAGGTAGACAGTATCAGACATCCCACTTTGAACATCAGCTCTCTCAAAACAGTCTCTTACTGTAATTGACTTAAGTTGAAGTGAACTCTAGATGATAAATGGGCACTTTATTCTCATAATTTGAGTTCAAAAAGCAAACTGGCACAGGAACAGCTCAAGGGTCTCATTGACCAGAGATAGCTTGGAATGAATCTGACAAGAATTAACCAAATTACATTTGTATAATCATGACAATGGGGATCTACTGATATAAAACTCTGCTGTCCATACCCTGTCTTGTGTGAATCACAAATGCCCGACATTTTACAAATTCTATGGTGGTGCTGGATTCCTTTCATGGATCAACTTTTTTCCAACTCTATGTCCCTTGATCTGACTAACTATGTCTCCGACTTGAACAGACTTAAAGCCCCTTATGTCAGGAGTGCCTTCCCCAAACATCTTGGTCTCTGCACCTCCAGAAATATTTAGCGTTCTAAAATTGAGAGAAAAAAAATGTGTCATTTGCTGTTGGTTATATGATGGTTATCTTTGGAATTTCTGCCAGAACAGTAATGAATTATTTCAGAGATTTAAGGTACGATTTTCCAGGCTTGTTGTAAACAACTCTTTGGTTGCAGTAAGACATCTCAAATATCTGTGAATAAATCTGCAATAATTTCACAAATAATTCAATGTGTGTCTTGTTGTTTTGTGTTGGCAGTATAAATATAGGCTCTAGTCATCTGCAGTGAAAATATGTTACGATTGTTACAACTGTTCAACATTTCAGCAATAGGAGACATCACTGAATCAAACTGTTCACAAAGACTGAACCTTGAAAATAATAGATAAATGCCATTCCTAATCTCCAACTGAAACATTTGTCTGTTCTATGGTCATAATTGACATATTTCATATGATCATTTGCTCCAATGATCTCCAGTTTGTGAAGATGCTGAGAGATTACTAAAAGTTTTTTTGATGGTGATCGAACTACCTGAAAGGATGTGATAGAAGTAACAAAATCAGGACAGCAAATGGAAACTACAACATCAGCAGAATATGCAGCATGACTGAAAGATGACCATGGATCAGATGTGTGGATACATTTGTCATTCTGTACCTGAAATGTAAGATTATACCTCAAGATCTTCTAATGAAGCGGGCAGTGCAAGAACATTTTGCATTTATGTAGCATTGTGACAAAAGTGTCTGGAAACATTTTGCACAGCTGTAATTAGGGAGCGTACTTAAGTATTTGGTCAAAAATGTAGCTTTTAACAAGGGTCAATAAGGAGGAGTGACAGGTTGAGAAACTGGATTATTTTTGGTGAAGTCCAGAGAGAGAAACTGGATTATTTTTGGTGAAGTCCAGAGATTGGATGTATGCCCATTTAATATATGATCACAATGGTCAAAGGAAGATGAAGGAAGACAACAGGTCCACACAGGATGCCATATCCCTAGCCTTGCACTCATCTCTGGAACATCTAGACGACAAAGATACCTACGTCTGACTCCTGCTCGTTGACTACAGCTCTGCCTCCAACGCCGTTATTCCCTCTGGACTATCTCAAACTGTGTGATCTTGGTCTCGGCTCTGCCCTCTGTAACTGGATCCTCAGCTTTCTGTCCCACAGGCCGCAATCAGTGAGGATAGGTAATTGCACCTCTTCCACAATAACAGTCAATGCTGGAGCCCCCCAGGGATGCGTCCTCAGCCCCCTAGTGTGCTCCCTGTGCACCTACAACTGTGTTGCCAAATTCCGAATGAGCGCCATCTACAAGTTTGCTGACGACACTATCATAGAGGGACGGATACCTAACAACGACGAGTCAAAATACACAAGGGAGACAGAGGGCTTGGTGACAATAAAAACAATCTGTCTCTCAACGTCAGCAAAGCTAAAGAACTGATCTTCAACTTCAGAAAGAAAGGTGGAGACCACGCCCCCACCTACATCAACGGAACTGAAGTTGAGAGAGTGAAGAGCATCAAGACGATAACCGATGACCTGTCCTGGACTTCCAACATAAACACGACACATACACGAGCAGGTTCGGGAACAGCTTCTTTCTGGCCATTATTAGACTGTTGAATCAACTCTAGCCTCAAATAATATAATCTGCAATGCAACCTGTATATTTCTCAGTCTTTTTGATCTATACTTCCTTTGCTTGCTGTGATCTGCATGTACCTCTCGTAAACAAAGCTTTTTTGGTACGTGACAATAATTCAATCAATCAATCAAACAGGAAGCAATTGTAAGAAAGCAGATGTGCTGGAGGGCTGTGTGGTTGGGACAAATTGCAGAAGATGGCAAAATGATTGAGGGTCTTGAGCACAAGATTGAGAATTTCTTAATGAGGTGTGTGGAGCATGGGTCATGTAAGGTCAGAGAGACAGCACAGGGGTGAAAGATGAGCAAGTGTGGGATAGAGTGTGAAGAGCTGTATTTTGAATGCATTTCTATGTATGGTAATATATTTACAAACTGGATAACCACTCAGATAAAGTAAAATTACTTTTGAGGAAATACCATGTAGTGGTTGAACTCAGCATGAGTTTGCTTGTTTGCTTTTACAATTATGAAAGTTTATATAATATGGACTTTGATTGTGAGACAATTCAAGAGCACATCAGTGATTAATTAAATCACACACTCTCAAATATTAGCAGAGATGGACAGATGAAGAATATTTCTTTCTTTATTTATTCATGGCATGCAGGCATCGCTGGCCATGCAAGCATTAATGCCCATCCTTAATTACCTTTGAGAAACTGGTGGTGAGCTTCAGATCTTTAGAATGAGGTGGAACAGGATAGTGAAGTCAGACACAGCCAAAATGATTAAACAAGATTTATAAAGCTTGACACATTCATATCACAGGATGCTTAAAGTACAGAGGGAGGTCTTTTGACCCATCATCTGTGCCAACTTTCTGCAATCTACCTACTGCCACTCCCTTTCATTTATCTATGGCTCTGCAAGTCACAATGTTTATCTGCAACTATTCCTGTTTATATTACGAAAGGAATAAATGAAAAGCTAATTTTGGTTTTATTCTGGCAGGAGTGAGAACTTTTTCGACGAAGCGTGAGGAAAGTGGGGAGGCCAGCCCTGGGGAAAGAGAGAGGGATCACCAAAGGGGAGTGGTAGACCTGGCCCAGGGAGCAGAAGACCTAGCCCAATGAGAGTGGGAGATCCTGCCTGGGGTAGTGGAAAGCCCTGACCTGCTTTGAGTGGGAGACCTGCCCTGGTGGAAGTGAGACCCTGTCCTGGTTGGTGTGGGAAACCTTGGCCTGGAGGGAGTAGGACATCTTGCCTGGAGGGGGTGGGAGATCCTGCCTACTGGAGAATTGGAATTTGACCTCAGGGTAGGGGCATTAAATATAGTCCTGATACATGGAGGTGGGGGAATGAGAAAGGTGTACCCAGTCCAGGCTTAATATGAGAGGTAGGCCTGGCTTGAGGAGAGTGGGAGAAAGAGACCTGGCTCAGGAGCAGAGGGATGAAGGGCTATGTGAGAGAGAAGGCCCTAGTTTGGTGGTGGGGGGGAGTAAGAAGAAAAGACCTGATCTGAGCTACCGAGAGGGACACCAGTTGAGGGGTGAGTTGGACACCCAGACTGGGGTCAGTGAGAAAGGGAGAAACTATTCAGAGGGTGTGGAAAAGGGGCATGACAGGGGGAAAGACACAACCTGTGACAGGGGGAGAGAAAGAGAGAGATGTGGCTCTGGTGGAAGTGGGAGTGGGAGACCTAGCATGGGGAAAAGTGATGGGTGTGGTGAGAGGGGTGACTCAATGTGGGGCATCAGGGATGTTGTGTGAGAAAGGGAGACCTAGGCTGGGGAGTGGGAAAGAGAGCCTTGGCTTAAGAGGTGTGGGAGAGGGAGCCCTGAGATAAGGAGGGGTGAAGAGACCCATCTTGGAGGGAGGTTCTGTGTGTGTGTGTGGGTGCACGTGCACGGAGAGACAGAATTCCCAGCTCAGTGGGTGTGAGAGGGGGAACCTAGCTCTAGGGTAGTGATAGAGAGAGAGAGAGAGAGAGACCCCTGCTCATAGGCAGTGGGAGGAAAAGCCCCGTTCAGGACGTGTGGAAGAGGGAAACACAACTAGAGGGGTGTGAGTATGTTTGTGTGTGTGCAAGTGCATCTGTGTGGCGGTGGTGGGGAGGAGTGAGTGATGGAAACCTGACCCCTGGCACCGGCAGAGGAGGATGGCAGGAGGGGGGAAATGGCTGGGCGAGACACAGAGAAAGAGAGAGAGAGAGACACCACTTGGGAGCACGTGGATGAAAGTGGGAGAACTAGCCCATGGAGGAATGAGAAGAAGACCTGGCTTGTGGACAGTCAAGGGAGGAGAGAGATCCAGTTTGGACGGTGTTAGAATGGGAGACCTGGTTTAGGTTGAGTGTTCAAGCACTTTAAATATTACATTTAGAAATGCTATATATACTGGAAAAAATTAAGGTTCGGACTGTTCTGCTACAGCAAATGAACGAGTTGTTTTTCATAACTCAAAGGAAAGTGGAATTGTTTATTGATATATTGATTAAACAAATACATGTTTTATTTAAAGAAGCTGGATGTTGATACTTTTGTACTGACACCAGTTGTTTTGGAAAAACAAAGTAACTGCTGAGCAACAGGGCTTGGAATGGTTTAAGTGCAGTGTATCAGACAAGAAGATCAGCTGGAACACAGGCCTGCAAAAACCTGTATGTAAGCTGGCAACTTCGCTCTGTTTTAATTGGAAAAGAAACAATATTCAAAAGAAAATAAAATTTCTAACTCAAGCCAAGACCTGAGATCAACTAACTGGCGACTGAATTAACGATCACTGCAGTAAATAATGATATCATCACCAAAATCTAAAACAAGTTGAGGGAAAAATCACCTAATTTCCCATTTTGATCAGACATTTCATTTTTATTGTGCCCTTTTTGTGTATATTTTTCACTCACCTTACTCCTAAAAGATCTTTTTCTCTTAATAAAAACCAAAATAACTGTGGATGCTGTAAATCAGGAACAAAAACAGAAGTTCATCATCATAGTAGTATCATAGTATCTCTACAGTGTACAAGCAAGTATATAGACAGGAAGATCAAGCAAATGAACTCATGGTTGGCAAAATGCTACAGGTGAGATTGCTTTAGATTTCAGGGTATTAGGACTGGGTCTGTGGTGGAATCAGAACTGGTTTGATGCAGAAGGAAGCCATTTGGCCAACTTTTTCTGCACTGGCTTTTTGAACATTTTAAATTAGTACCAATCTCCTGTCTTTTGCCTGCAACTCTGCATCTTGTTTCTATTTAAATAATCATCCAATGCTCTCTTGATGCTGCAAATGAACCTGTGCCATCAGACTTCAAGGTAGTGAATTCCAAATGCTAACTGTTTACCTCATGTCTGCTTCATCTGCGAAAGTTTTAAATGAGCCCTCTGGTTCTGTTTACGAGTGGGGACAGTTTCTCTCTATCCACTCTATCTAGACCACCATGATTTTGAAAGCGTCTATCAAATCTCTTCTTAGCCTTCTCTCCAAAGAAAACAGTCCCAAATTCATAGGATAACAAAAGTGTTGTGGCACAGGAGGCCACAAGGCCCATTGTGCCTGCACCAGCTTATTAAATTACATCATTAATGAGTGCCACTCTCCTGCTTTTTTCCCCATACCCTTGCAGATTATTTTTATAAAAAATCATCTAATGCCCTTGAGTGCTTCAACTGAAACTACCTTCACCATACTTTCAGACAGTGCATTCCATACCCTGACTGCTTACTGGGAATTTTTTATTCATTCATTGGATATGGGCATTGCTGGTGAAGCCAGCATTCATTGCCCAACCTTAATTGCTCAGAAGGCAGTTAAGAGTCAACCTCACTGTTGTGGACCTGGAGTCCCATGAAGGCCAGACCATGTAAAGATTGCAGTTTTTTTCCCTAAAGAACATTAGTGAACCAGATGGGTTTTTCCAACATAGAATTATGCAGTACAGAAAAGGCTCTTCAGCACATCTGGTCTGTACCACTAAAACTACACTAAATCTAAATGAAAAGAACTATGGATGCTGTAAATCAGAAACAATAACAGAAATTGCTGAATTGCAGAACTAGGGTTCTGAGGAAGTATCTCTCAACCTGAAACATTAAAATTCAGCAGAGAAGGACGAAGGGTTTAATTCGGAAGGGGAAAATAGGATGAGAGTAAGCTTGCATAAAACATAAAAACTGACTGCAAAAGTTTCTACAGATATGTGAAATAAAAATACTGGTGAAGACAAATTTGGGTCCCTTGCAGTTAGAATCTGGTGAATTCATAATGAATAACAATGAGATGGCAGATCAGTTGAACAAATACCATGGGTCTGTCTTCACCAAGGAGGACACAAATAACCTTCTAGAAATGCGAGGGGACAGAGGGTCAAGCATGAAGGATGAAGGGAAGGAAATTCTTATTAGTCAGGAAATGGTATTAGGGAAATTGGGATTAAAACCCAATAAATCCCTAGGGCCTGATTCTCCGCATCCCAGAATACTTACAGGAGTGGCCCTAGAAATAGTGGACACATTGGTGGTCATTTTCCAGCATTTAATAGACTTTGGAAGAGTTCCAATGGACTGGAGGGTAGCTAATTTAATTCCTACTTTTTGAAAAACGAGGGAAGAGAGAAAGCAGGGAATTACAGGTCAGTTAGCCTGACATAGGTGGTGGGGTTAATGCTGGAGTTAATTGAGAATGTAATAACTCAGCATTTAGGAAGTGGTTCAGAGATAGTAGGAACCGTAGATGCTGGAGAATCTGAGATAACAAGGTGTAGAGCTGGATGAACACAGCAGGCCAAGCAGCATCAGAGGAGCAGGAAGGCTGACGTTTCGGGCCTAGACCCTTCTTCAGAAAACCTTCAGAAAACTT
>NC_063365.1:353167-389986 GCF_021869965.1 Rhincodon typus | reverse complement strand
CCCTTCTTCAGAAAACTTTTTCTGAAGAAGGGTCTAGGCCCGAAACGTCAGCCTTCCTGCTCCTCTGATGCTGCTTGGCCTGCTGTGTTCATCCAGCTCTACACTTTATTTAGAAAGTGGTGACAGGATCGGTTCTAGTCAGCATGGATTGACTAAAAACAAATTGTGCTTGACAAATTTTTTGTGATTTTTTGAGGATGTGACCAGTAGAGTGGGCAAGGTGAATCAGTGGATGTTGTGTACCTGGGCTTTCAAAAAGATTTTGACAAGGTCCCACACAAGAGATTAGTAAGTAAAATTAAAGCTCATGGTATCAGAGGTAATGTATTGACATAGATAGAGAACTGGCTGGCAGACAGGAAGCAGAGTGATGAATAAATGGGTCTTTTTCAGAGTGGCATTGATGAATGGGGTACAGCAGGGTTCAGTGCTGGAACCCCAACTGTTCACAATATACATTAACAATTTGGACAAAGGAATTCAATGTAATATCTCCAAATGTGCAGAGACACTAAGCTGACTGGCAGTGTGCACTGTGAAGAGGATGCTAAGAGGTTGCAAGGTGACTCGGTTGATTGGGCAAATATTTGACAATTGCAATATAATGTGGATAGATGTGAAGTTCTCTTTGGTGGCAAAAACAGGAAGGCAGATTATTATCTGAATGGTGCCAGTTTAGAAAAAGGTGAGGTGCAACAAAACATAGGTGGAACAATCGCTGAAGTTTGGCATACGGGTGCAGCAAGCGGTGAGGAAACCTAATGGCATGCCACCCTTCGATTTGAGTATAGGAGTAGGGATGTTTTGCTGCAGATGTACAAGGCTTTGGTGAGGCCACATCTTGAGTATTGTGTGCAGCTTTAGTCTCCTAGTCTGAGGAAGGACATTCTTGTTACTGAGGGGGTCCAGCGAAGGTTCATCAGACTGATTCCCGGGATGGCAGAACTGACATATGAAGACACAGTGGATCGAATGGGCTTGTATTTTTTGGAATATAGAAAAATGAGGGGGGATCTCATAGAAGCATATAAAATCCTGATGGACTGGACAGGCTAGATGTGGGAAGGATGTTCCCAATGTTGGGGAAGTCCAGAACTAGGGGGGTCACAGTTTAAGAATAAGCGGTAAGCCATTCAGGACTGAGATGAGAAAGAATTTCTTCAATCAGAGAGATGTGAACCTGTGGAATTTTCTACCACAGAAAGCTTTTCGGACCAGTTCATTAGATACATTCACAAGGGAGCTGGATGTGGTCCTTGCAGCTAAAGGGATCAGGAAGTATGGAGAGAAAGCAGGAGTGGGATACTGAAATTGGGTGATCAGCAATGATCATACTAAATGGTGGTGTAGGCTTGAAGGGCTGATTGGCCTACTCCTGCACTATTTTCTATGTTTCTATGTTGTAGATGAACCTCGACATGTGATCTAGTCCAGCAGCCTTAATTCCTACACCAGTTCTCGAAGAACCATTCAGTAGTGTATTTGTGAATTTTGTAGGATCATTACCTAAAGTCATAGAATCATAGAATCATGGAACCAGGCCAATGGCCCTGTAATGAAAGCCAGAAATAAATATATCCTTACCATTATGGATTGATGACTCACTTTTCAGAGGCTTTTCCCTTAAGAACAATCAAACCGATTGTGGTAGCTGAAGAATTCAGTTTTTCACTCCTCATGGTCTATCAATGGTAGTAAAGTCTAATCATGCATCAAACTTTGTCAAAACATTTTCTAGATATCATCATAGTTTGGGGATTAAATAATTGAAAATGACTGACTACCATCCGCAAATGCTTTGGAGACGTATTGCTAAACCCTCAAAAGCATAATCAAATCCCATTGTTAAGAGTATCCAAAGGATTGGGGGAAAGGATTAGATTTTTTTTGCAATGAGAGATTCTCTAGGTGAAACAGCCTATTCAAATTAGTTAGGCCATCAATAAGAAGATGATTAAAACTGATTAGAGATAAACTGCTAAGCCAGGAAAATAAATTATTAATTTTAGAGGCTGTATCTACATTTCTCAAAAGTTTAACTGGACCATATTGAGTTGCATAGGACCATGAATATAACTCCCCTAAACAAGATGAAAAAGTGGACAGAAACATGTGACAATCAGAATTTTTAAAGCAGGAGATGAAGTTTTGGTACTGTTGCCTTTACAAGGTGATCCATTAAAAAGCAAAACTCAGTGGTCCCTATAAAGTAATTGAAAGGGTCAGTCAGATCACATATTTAATTGATATTTGTGATTATAGGAAAAAGAATCGACTATGTCACGTGAATATCTTAAAGCAGTACTATTATAGAGAAGACAATGAGAATGTACAGTTGCATCACGTAGTAAGTGTAGTAAAAAAGAATATAAGAAAGAAAGATGAAAGGCAAAGAGAATTGGACAATTCTCAAAGTGAATTTCCCGCTATTAAATTAACAAATTCAGAGAGATTAGAGAATTTAGACACTATATTTTCATATCTGGAGAGATATACAGTGGGATTGTTTAGAAAATACAATGAAGTTTGCAAAGATACACTTGGATGTAGCACATTAACCAACATAGAATCTCCACAGTGCAGAAAGAGGCCATTTGGCTCATTGAGTCTGCACTGATCCTCCGAAGACCATCCTTCAAAACCTATCCCAACCCTGATACCCAGCAGTAAGCATGCCTAATCCACCTAACCTGCACATTGCTGGACACTGTGGAGCAATTTAGCATGGCCAGTCAACCTAACCAGCACTTCTTCGGATGGCGGGAGAAACCCAGAACACCTGATAGAAACCCATACACACACTGGGAAAAGGTGCAAACTCCAAACACAGTTATCCAAGGTTGGAATTGAAGTTGGGTCCCTGACACTGTGAGGCACTCGGTGGAATCTGTGTGGAGTTTGCACATTCTCCCCATGTCTGCGTAGGTTTTCTCCGGGTGGTCCGGTTTCCTCCTATAGTCCAAAGATGTGCAGGTTAGGTGGATTGGCTAGGCTAGGCTAAATTGCCCGTTCAGGGGTGTGTCTGGGTGGGATGCTCTGTGGATTGGTGTGGACTTATTGGGCTGAAGGGCCTGTTTCCACACTGTAGGGATTCTATTCTAATGGATTGTACTAATTTGGAGTCATGCTATTTGGATTTAAGAAAACTAAACCACATTTCAATGATGGAAAAGGAAGCATTAGCAATGTTAACAGCTGTTCAACAAATCAAAGTTTATTTTCAAAATAGAAATTCCTGAACTGTAATTTTTGTGACCATAATCCATGGAGATTTGTGAATGGTTTTAGAGATAAGATTTCAACATTGTACAGATGGAGCTCAGATCTGCAGCCACTTAACATAAAGCTGCACATATTTCCAGGAAAGAAAATGTAACTGCTGATGCCTTATCCTGAATATAAATTGTTGTAAATTTAAAAACATGACCAAGAATGTTAAATAATGACTACGAATCTGGCGTAAGGAAGAATGAATGGGTGTGAGTTTTGTGTTTTGCTTGTCAATTAAGCGTTACTAACCTTGTCATTAAATGCGTCTTTCTAAAAATGATGCTGCATGTTTTGAGGGTGGAGGCATGTTAGAACTCTTACTGATTTTTCATCATTTTGTTTTCATTCATTTTATCAATCTTGGTTTGGAGCTGTGAACTGGGAATTGTGAGCTGAGGATCACCTGTGGAATCTTTTGGAACAGCTTGTGGTAAAAGGAAAAGGACAGACCAGCCTTTCTGCTCCTATGACACTGCTTGGCCTGCTGTGTTCATCCAGCTCCGCACCTTGTTGTCTCGGATTCTCCAGCATCTGCAGTTCCTACTATCTCAAACAAGCTTTTGTTTGTTTGTGAGGCCAGGCCTGGAAGTTAATTGCAGGCTGATACTTGATTAAAAAGGGTTCCAACAGACATAATGAATTTGGGAATAGCATCCTGTCTAAACAGAAGTTGGCTATTAATAATGGGGTCAGTATTTGGGAACTGGTTCAGCGAGTCTGGAAGAGACCTATGTTCAAGCAGATGGAAGATGTTGAATGGTAATTGCAGCCTCGGGAAAAGACATTCCAGTCTATCATGGTGGAACAAGAGTCAGAGATGTGGTTGAACTGTTTCCTGGAGGAGATAAGTGTGGCTGCTGACATCACAACATGAAGATTTGAAAGCTCCCTGCCTAATCTCCCACACTGGCTTTTAGAAGCCCAGAGAGTAGAAAGCTAAGTTGCAAATATTGCCACCTTTACCTGAGTAAACTGAGGTGATCCTGATCGGTGGTTCCTGAAAAGCAACCAAAGAGTCCACATCTATGCCTGTGCAACAACATATTACGAAAGACATTTAAGTAATCTGACCAGACTTGTTACTTTCTCTTATTTATCCTTAACAGTGTTTGTCTATATATCTTTTGTGTAAATGGGGCCTGAAAACAAATGTTTTTGATTTAAAGCACAGACATTAATCAGGTTACCTTGTTTATATTTTATCTGCTAAAGTTATTGCATATTCAATAAATGGTTAAGTCCTTTGTTTGAGACACAAAACTGGTACCTGGAAGGAATTATTCTCAAAGGCTGGGATTGGTTATCCAAAGCCTGGTTAGAAACCATTGGTTCATCTGTCTGTTTCTGTCTTGTGACACCACACATATACCCAGTTTCCTTTGCTCCTGCAATCCCTTTAGAATTGTGTCCCCTATTTCACATTGTCTTTCAATGTTCTTCCTGCCAAAATGCATCACTTCACACTTCTTTTGGATTGAAGCTCATCTGTCACCTACCTACCTATTCCACCAACTTGTCAATACCCTTCTGGAATTCTACACTGTCCTTCTCTCAGTTTACAATTCTTCCAAGTTTTGTGTGATCTGCAAACTTTAAAATTGCCCCAGCACACTAAGACCTTTATCATTATTGTACATCAAGGAAAGCAAGGGTCCCAATACAAACCCCTGTGGAATTCTGCTACAAACCCTCCCTCCAGATCAAAATATCCATTGGCCAACACACTTGGATTTCTTTCTATCTTTGTATCCATGTTGCTATTGACCCTTTGATTCCATGACCTAAAATGTTCCTCAAGTCTATTGTGTGACACTGTATCAAATACCTTCTGAAAACTCTATATACCACATCAACAGCGATGCCAATACTGAAGCCATTACTGCTTCAGTAAATGTTGGAAAATTTGTTAAACATGATTTTCTCTTTAAAAATTCAGGATGCCTCTTCCAAATCAACCCACCTTTTTCCATGAAACTACTAATTCTATCCTGAATAATTTGTCTGGAGAAGATTCCCCACCACTGAAGTTAAACTGGAGATAGTAGGAACTGCAGATGCTGCAGAATCCGAGACAACAAGGTGCAGGGCTGGATGAACACAGCAGGCCAAGCAGCATCATAGGAGCAGAGAGGCTGACGTTTCAGGCCTAGACCCTTCATCAGAAAAGGGGGAGGGGAAGGGGGTTCTGAAATAAATAGGGAGAAAGTGGGAGGCGGATAGAAGAGGGATAGTGGAGAGGATAGGTGGAGAGGAAACAAACAGGTCAAAGAGGCGGGGATGGAGCCAGTAAAGGTGAGTGTAGGTAGGGAGTCAGGAAGGGGATAGGTCAGTCCAGGGAGGACAGACAGGTCAAGGGAGCGGGATGAGGTTGGTCGGTAGGAGATGGAGGTGCGGCTTGAGGTGGGAGGAGGGGATAGGTGGGAGGAAGAACAGGTTAGGAGGCAGGGATGAGCTGGACTGGTTTTGGGATGCGGTAGGGGGAGGGGAGATTTTGAAACTTGTGAAATCCACATTGATACCATTGGGCTGCAGGGTTTACAACTGCACCTCCCAGTCGCGAACCATTTCAACTCCCCCTCCCATTCCTCAGACGACATGTCCATCCTGGACCTCCTGCAGTGCCACAACGATGCCACCCGAAGGTTGCAGGAACAGCAATTCATATTCCGCTTGGGAACCCTGCAGCCCAATAGTATCAATGTGGATTTCACAAGTTTCAAAATCTCCCCTCCCCCTACCGTATCCCAAAACCAGTCCAGCTCGTCCCTGCCTCCCTAACCTGTTCTTCCACTCACCTATCTCCTCCTCCCACCTCAAGCCGCACCTCCATCTCCTACCGACCAACCTCATCCCGCCCCCTTGACCTGTCCGTCCTCCCTGGACTGACCTATCCCCTTCCTAAATCCCTACCTACAGTCACCTTTACTGGCTCCATCCCCGCCTCTTTGACCTGTTTGTTTCCTCTCCACCTATCCTCTCCTCTATCCCTCTTCTATCCGCCTCCCACTCTCTCCCTATTTATTTCAGAACCCCCTTCCCCTCCCCCTTTTCTGATGAAGGGTCTAGGCCCGAAACTTCAGCCTCTCTGCTCCAATGATGCTGCTTGGCCTGCTGTGTTCATCCAGCCCTGCACCTTGTTGTCACTGAAGTTAAACTGACTGGTTTGTAATTGCTGGGTTGTTCCTTAGAACCTTTTTTGAAAAAGGCAATAGTGTTGCAATCCTCCAGTCTTCTGGCACCTCCGCTGAGTCTGGAGAAGACTGAAAGCTTGTGGCCAGTGCCCCTACAGTTTCTACTCTCACTTCCTCTTAACAGCCTTGGATACTGTTATTCAGGGGCTTGATGATAGCATGTCTGCTATCAACAATGCTAAACAGTACATCTGTTCTTCAGATAAACTGGGGCCAGACCTCAAAGTATTTCTTAAAACAGTATTTATTAGCAATATAAGCACGTAATGATACTGCAGCAGGCATCTTGGCCTAGAGCTGCTCTGGTTCTAACCCATAAGCAGCATCATGAACAACATCTTGACCACTGAGGTCACAGTGGCAATGACAGCATATTTCAGAGGTCCAACTGCATACTCATTAAGCCCTATAGCTACATGTCACCCCAAGGCATCCTCAGTTTCCAACACTGTTTACTGAAATTGTTTTTCATTAATGACTGAAGACACTAAAACAAAATACTTCCATTTCACTGGCAGCATTTTCAATGCCACCACCTTCCTCCAAATTGTCCTCAGTTTGTTCACAGATACTAACAATGAAGCGTCCCCAGTTCTTACAGAATTGTTACGGTGCAAAAGGTGGCCATTTGGCCCACTGTGTCTGCACTGGCCCTTCAAATGAGCATCATTATCCAGTGCCAATTTTCTACCACTATTTCTTTACAGATAATCATCCATTGTTCTTTTGAACACTTCAATTGAACCTGTCTGCCATTTCCAGGCAGTGCATTCCATCAATTTGCACTGATCTTGTCACTCAAAATGGTATAGAAAGGCGATGGTCTGAAGTATGATTTTGAATGATGTTTTCAGGAGTTAAAATGAAAAGATTAAGAGTAGTGGCATCATTCCAGGCCTTATGGTTTGGAAAGGACTGGTTGCTTGGACAGCTGCAGCAGTACGGCGGGTGCTCAATGAGAGGCACCACTTCTTCTTAACAGCCTTTTGAATGCTCTCAGATTGTAGCACTCTTTCAGGAAATGAAGAGATCTCCTTGCACTTTCTAGACTCCACTAGGGCCTCAGTTGATTTGCTCTCTTTGTACCTATACAAGCATCTCTTTTCTTTTGTATCCAATTATATTCCTAGACATCTAGAGTTCTCTGGGCTTATCATGACTACATTTCACTGTAAAGGTAACATACTGCGATTACATTTCACCCTGAAGGAAACATGTTGGGCCTATACTCTCCCCATTTCCTTTTGAACGCCCCTCCATTGTTTTGCTATAGATTATCCCACAGGTAGCTGTTCCAAGTTAAATTTAGCCAGATTCTGCCTTATTTTAATAAAATCTGCCTTCCCCAGTCCAAAACCATTTTTGCAGACCATTGTTTCCCTTTTCCATAACAAACTTAAATCATATTGTGTTGTGGATATATCACTAAAATGTTTCCCCACTGCTACCTTTAACATCAGCCTGGCTTTGTTCCCCAGAATTAGGTCCTGCACTGCTCTGTTCCTATGTGTTCCTATGTGATCTCCTATGTGTTAACATAAAAAGTTCTCAAAGTTTACATTTCAAGAAATCTGTCTCTTTCAAACACTTTACACTATGACTATTCTAATTCATATGGGGAAGTTGAAATCCCCTAATATAAAGTACTGTAATATTAATTATTTTTACATTACTTAGTGAATTGTCTACATTTCTATTCCTTTATTGCCTGTTGACTGGGGGCCTATAATACACCCTCAACAATTTGACTGCCCCCTTTTTATTCCTAAGCTGTTCTCACAAGGCCTCATTTGAAGACTTCAAAATATTGACTCTCATTACTGCAGTAACTGACTCCTTAATAATGTTGCAGTACCTTCTCTATTACATCCTATACTCTGGAATGTTGTCTGTCCTGCCCCTCCCTCTACTACATCAGTGATGGCAACAATATCACACTTCCAGATGTCAATCCATGTCCTTAACTTATCTATCTTATCTATAACACTCCTAGCATTAAGGTAATGGCCATCAAGCCTTGCCTTACTCTCTTGAAACTCAGCATGGCTGAACTCTCTCTGTCTTAGTTCCTTTACTCTAGTATGCTATGTCCCTACTGTACTAATGCTCTGTGTCCCCTCCTACTGCCGAACTTGAACACCCCCCATAACACAAGCAAATCCACCAACAAAGATGTTGGTGTCATTCTGGTTCAGATGCAGACCGCCCTGCGAAGATTCCAGTGATCCAGGAATCTAAAACCCTCCCTGCTACACCAACTCTTGAGCCATGCATTCATCTGTCATACTTTCCTATTTCTGCAGTCACTGGGAGTAATTTAGAGATTACAAGCTTTGAGGTCCAGTTTTTTAAATTGACTGCCTAGCTCCCTGAATTCTTGATGCGGAGCCTCATCCGTCATTCTTCCTATGTCGTTGGTACCAATGTATACCACAGCCTCTGACCTATTACCCTCTCCTTTCAGGCTGCCCTACAGCCATTCAATGATATCCCAACCCTGGCCCCAGTGAGGCAAACACTATCTAGCAGTCGCATCTGTTTTTTTGGTGTCCTCAGCTCATCGACTTTATTCACTATACTCCTTCAGTTTATAAATACTCAGTGCGTGTTTTAATATTGCCAATTTTTGTGATGTATGTTTTGTAACCCTTGCTTCTTCTGTCATTCAGAACCACTCACTAAGTTTCTCCTTCATGTTCCCTGCTCTGAGCTTACCCTCAGGTTCCCATTCCTCTGCCAATCTAGGTATTATAAAGCCTCCCCAACAACATTAGCAAATCTCCCTGCAAAGATATTTATCCTAGTCCTGTTTAAGTGACCATCCAGCCAGTACAAGTCCCACCTTCCCCAGAAGTGGTCCCAAAAATCTGATGGCCATCCTCTTACACTAGCTTTCCAGCAATATGTCCAAACTCTCGATTCTTCTATTTCTATTTTGACTAGCACACAGGACTGGGAATAATGCTGAGACTATTGGTTTAAAGGTGCTGCTTTTCAAACACCTACCTAGTTCATTTTAAATCTGCTTTCAGGACCAAATATCCATTCCTAATTAAGTATTTGGTACCAATGTGGACCACAGCCATGGCTGATCATGTTCTTCCAGTAGAAATTCCTACAGCTGCTCCACAACATTCCTTCACCCTGGCACCAGGGAGGTAACATACAGTCTTCCAGTCACTTTGATCTTCTATTGATTCCAGTATAAGCACTGCTTTTCCATTCTTCTCCCTCCCCGACTCCAACTGAGCTGCCAATGCCTTGGCTTTGATGGCACATTCTTGAGGAACCATTGCCCTATCGAGTTACTTGAACGGGCCACTTCTCAACATTTGGTGACACCTCAATCCCACATCACTCTGTCAGGATACAGATGGTCCGAATAAGTTGGAGGATCTTTTCCTGGCCCATGCTCTTGGTCCTGATTAAACGGGGGGAGGTGATGGCCTAGTGGTATTATCGCTGGACTGTTACTCCAGAGACCCAGATAATTTTCTGGGGACCCAGGTTCGAATTCTGCCATGGCAGATGGTGGAAATTGAGTCCATTAAATATCTGGAATTAAGAGTCTAATGATGACCGCGAATCCATTGTTGATTGTTGGGAAAAACCCATCTGGTTCACTAATGTCCTTTAGGGAAGGAAACTGCCATTCTTACCTGGTCTGGCCTACATGTGACTCCAGACCCACAGCAATGTGGTTGACTGCCCGATGGGCAATAAATGCTGCCTAGCCAGCGATGCCCTCATCTTGTGAATAAATAAAACAAAAACAATTTGTAAGACCTGGATGAGCAGGGCTTACAAAAGGATGAGGGGTCACATTTACTGAATGTAAGAAATTGAAGTAGGCCAATCTGCTCTTTGGTCCTCCTCTGCCATTTTTATAATTGTGGTTCATTGAATTGTGGCCTCAACTTCATTATCCTTGAGGTTGGTTGGCTCGCCGAGCTGGTTTGTTGTTCTGCAGACGTTTCGTTACCGTGCTTGGTAACATCCTCAGTGCAGCAGTGCTTCATTATCCTTCCTGCTCCCCACTTGTCCATGATCATTGGTCCTGGAGAGGGAGCACACTAAGTTGGGTATATTGGATACCATCCATGAGCAATGGATAGGTCAGAGAACAAAGTGTCTCAGAGACATCGATAACAATATTCTGGTTTGGTTAGTTGCACTCATAGCATCATAAAGCACTGAAGCAGATCCTTTGATCCAATTCGTCCATGCTGACCGAGTTTCCCAAATTAAACTAGTCCAACTTGCCTGCATTTGGCCATATCCCTCTAAACTTTTTATATTCATGTACCTGTCCATATGTTTTTTAAAATGTTATAACTGCACCCGCGCCCACCCCTTCTTCTGGCAGTGCATTCCACATATCCACCACTCTCTGTGTGAAAAAAGTTGCCCCTCTAATACTTTTTAAATCTTTCTCCTCTCACCTTAAAAATATGTTCCCTTGTTTTGAAGTCCCCAACCCTAGGGAAAAGACCTTTGCTATTCATTTTATCCATACCCCTCATGATTTTATAAACCTCTATAAAGTCAACACTCAACCTCCTACACTCCAGTGAAGAAGTCCCAGCCTATCTAGCCTCTCCATATAACTCAAACCCTCCAATCCTGGCAACATCCTTGTAAATCCTTTTCTGAATTTCAATGGAACAGTTATTGATTCTGGCTTTATTCAGTTAGACTGAAGCATATTTAATGTATCTAGGGAGGAAGGACTGTTCCATTGAAACTAAAACTGTTCTGACTTTCAATCCTGGACAGACGATGCTACTGATTCTATCAACTCATTTTACAGGTTGCAAGAATCAGACAATTTGCAGATGGTAAACTCAAACCAGATGCCACATCAAGATCTGACAGAGTCACTCACTTCATCAGTACCTGGATATTATAAGCCTTTGAATGTGGAAGGAGAAATGTTTGTCTGTTTTGTCTGAGAAGAGAAACATCAGCGTGACCGAAGAAAGTGCCAAGACACGCTCAAGGTGAGAGTGTTCCAGAGCCCTGACTGGAAAGAGCTTTAATCACTGAGTGAAATTGTTCCAGTGAACTTACTGTGGAAAAGGCTTTAACTAGTTACACAGACTGTAGACCACCCAAACTGGACAGAGACGAGGACACTGGCATCATTGAGAAAGCATGGAAATGGGGAGTCTATGGGAAGAGATTCTCCTGCCCATCCTGGCTGGGAACTTATCGACATACTTACAGTGGGGAGAGACCACTTGCCTGCTCTCAGTGTGGGGAGGGATTTACTCAACTAACCAATCTCATTTCACATCAACTTATTTATCCTGACATGAGATTTTTTAAGTATACTAAGAACAGCTTTAAAAGCAAACAAAATTTGCTGACACACCAGTTAATTCACAATAGGTCGAAACAGTTCACCTGCTCTAAGTGTGGGAAGGGATTCAGTCAGCCCTCCCACCTCTCCTCACATCAGCTAGTTCACTTAGCCATGAGGCCTTTTAAATGTTCTGATTGTGCAAAGAGCTTTGAAACAAAATTAACCTGCTGACACACCAGCGGATTCACACAAACCATTCACCTGCCACTAATGTGGGAAGGGATTCACTTACCGAAGTGCTTTCATATCACATCAAATTGTTCACTCTGACAAGAGACTTTTGAAATGTACTGAACGTGAGAACAGCTTTAAAAGCAAAAGGATTCAGCTGACGGACCAGTGCATTCACACTGGGGAGAAACCATTCACCTACTTAGAGTATGGGAAGGGATTCCCTCATTTAACCAGACTCACCTCACATCAATATGTTCGTACTGATAGAGTTTTGCTGACTCAAGAGTGCACTCACACTGGAGGGAGGCCATTCACTTGTCCTGAGCGCAGGGAGAAATTTAATCACCCATCCCTCTGCATGAAACACCAACAGTTCACTCTGGGGACAAATTGTTCCCTTATTCCAACTGTGGGAAGGGATTCGCTCAACTCATCCACCTCAATCACACCAATGTGTTCACTCTGACATGAGACCTTCTCAATGTTCTGACTGTGAAAAGAGCTTTAAAAGCAAACAGAATCTGCTCTCTTACTAGCACATGCACATTGAAGATAGACCATTCACTTGCTCTGAGTGAATGAAGGGATTCATTTATCCATTCCTCCGACTGAAACATTAATGAGTACACTCTGAGGACAGACTGTTCACCTGCTTCAATTCACTCATTTATCCACTCTTCAGTCACACCAGTGAGTTCATAGCTGACTGCAAGCTTTGGATCTCACTGTTATGGACGCTATTAATCAAATACATAGACAAGAATCCCTACAGTGTGGATGCAGGCCATTTCGCTCATCAGGTCCACAATGACCCTCTGAAGGCTATCCACCGAGAGCTACCCCCCTGTGCTATCCCTGTAACCCTGCATTTACCACCAACCCACCTAACCTGCACATCTTTGGACTAAGGGAGGAAACCCATGTAGATATGGGGAGAATGTGCAAACTCCACACAGACAGTTGCCTGAGGTCCCTGGCACTGTGAGGCAGCAGCGCCAACCACTGAGCCACTGTGCTGACAACTGGGGTTTTTTTCAGTTGATGTTAATAATTCTGTAACTAGGCTGGAGTTTAAAATTCTAGGTTATAGTTTAAATAAATCAGCTTTGTGTCAAATGTATGTTGTTTGAGTTCTCAGTTTCTGTAAGTTAAGAGAAGACTTATTGATATCCTGTTAACAACTGTTGTATTTTTTTTTTCTTTCTTTGATAATGAAAGGCTTGCATTTATATAACTCCTGTTACAATTTCAGAATGTCCCAGAATGCTTTACAGCCAATCTTTTAAAGTACAGTTGCTGTTGTAGTCTAGGAAATCAGTGGCAAAAAATGCACAGCAAGAATAAACAAATAGAAGTGTGATTCTGACCAGATAACCTGTGGGTGATGTTTGATGGTGAATAAATATACAGCAGTTACCCTGGGAGAAAAATTCTAATCTCTGTTTTAAATGGGTGAGCCCTTATTTTTAAATGGTGACCCCCTAGTTCCAGATTTGTTCACGAGGAAACACCTTTCTCATGTCTACCCTATCACAACGCCTCACGTTTCAATCAAGTTTACTCTTCCTCATTTAAACTTTAGCAGATACAAGCAGAGTCACTTTTCTTCAAAAGAGAACCCACCAATTTCAGGTAATAGTCCAGTACCCTTTTCTGAATTGTCTCCAATGCATTTGCATCCTTCCTTAAATAAGGTAGCTGATATTGTACAGGATACTCCAGCTGTGGTCTCACCAATGTACTTTATAACTGAAGCTTAAACTCCCCACTTTTGTATTTAATTCCCCTTCTGTTAGCTTTCCTTGTTACTTGCTGTACCTGCATATTAACCTTTTACAATTGATGCCCTTGGGCACCCAGATTCCTCTGCATCTCAGAGCTCTGTAACTCTCACTATTTTTGACATACATTTTTATTCTTCCTACCATAATGAACAATTTCTCATTTTCCCAACTTTATTCCCTTTTCAGATCCTTGCCCATAAACTTAAACTCTCTTTAATCCTCTATCCACCTTTATCCTTCCATACATTTCTACTATCTTCATGTTATCAGCATATTTAGCAACCATGTCATTGGTTTTTATCCATATAAATTGTTAAAAAAAATTGAGTCTCCAGCACTAATCCCTATGGCACACGACTCATTATGTCTTGCCAACCATAAGATGACACATACACATCTGACTTCTGTTCCCTGTTAGCCAACCAATGTTTAGTCCATGGCCAATATGTTGTGTGCCCCACCATTAACTTATATTTTCTATAATAACCTTTGATGTGGTATGTTATCAAATGTCTTCTGGAAATCTAAGTACTTGTTCCCTTTTATCCATAACAAAGAATTCTCAAAGAATTCCAATAACTTGTTTAAATGATTTCCTTTTCACAAAACCATATTGACTCTGCATGATTATCTTGATTTTTTTCTCAGGCTTTCCATGTAACGGGTTTGATAATAGCTTCTCACAGAGAAAAGATGACAGACGTTGTTTTTACATCTGCAGTTTCCTGCTTTCTGTGTCCATGCTCTTTTGAATAAAGGAGTTACGTTTACTATTTTCCAAACTAATGGAACCATCCCTGAATCTAGGGAATTTATAAAAGGCTCAAAATTGACATGATCTTATCTCACTGGTCACTTCATTTAAGATCCTTGGAATGTTGTCCATCAAAACATTCAGCCTGCAGTTCCAGCAATTCACTGAACATCACTTCTCTCATGATAGTAATTTTCTTCAGTTCCTCCCTACCTTTCCATTTCCTGATTATCATGGCTTCTGGGATGTTAATTAGAGTCATGGAGTCATAGACACCTACAGCACAGAAAACTTCAGCCCAATGTGGTTGTGCCAGTCAAAAACCACCACCTAACTATTCTAATCTCATTTTCCAAGCACTTGGATCATAGCTTTGTGTGACTTGGCATCTTAAGTGCACATCTAAATACTTCTTAAATGTTATGAGGGTTTCAGCCTCGGCTCTACTTACAGGCAGCGAGTTACAGATTCACCTTTGAGTCAAAAGGTTTTCCTCACATCTCCTCCAAATCTTCTGCGTCTCAGCTTAAATCTATGTCCCCTAGTCATCGATCACTCAATCAAGGGTAAAAGTTTCTTCTGTCTATGCCCCTCATAATTTTATACATCTCAATTATGTCACCTCTCAATCTCCTCTGCTGTAAGTAAATCTTAATCTTAATCTTAACATAGACTGGGAGGGACAGAAAAACACCCGCCAGAAAGGTTCTGAATTTTGACAATGTGTGCAGGATAAGTTCCTATGGCAGTATGTTTTGGATGTGACAAGGGGGCAAGCAAATCAGATCGAAATGATCGATGAGCCTGATTTAATTAGTGAGCTGGTTGTTCGTGAGCATTTTCATAGACTTGTAGATATTAATAGAATCATAGAATATCTACAGTGTGGAAATAGGCCATTCAGCCCATCGAGACCATACTGACCCTTTGGAGAGCATCCCACCCAGACCCATCCCCCTACCCTTGTAATGCTGCATCTCCCATAGCTAACACTTGCACATCCTCAGACAGTATGGGCAATTTACCATGGCTAATTCACCTAAATCTTCACATGTTTGAACTGTGTGAGGTAACCAGAGCACCCGGTGGTAACCCACACATATAGGCGAGAATGTGCAAACTCCACACAGACAGTTGCTCAAGGCTGGACTCGAACCTGGGCCCCTGGTGTTGTGAGGCAGCAGTGTTAACCAATGAACTACCATTCCACCTGTTTGTTAAATGATTGTGTTTCATTTAGCACTTATAAGAGATATAAGAATACCAGAATTTTGGACTTAAGTAAGGCAGACTTTTCTGGGATGAGGCAGAGATTGTTCGCAGTGATTAGGAAGCTCTGCTAATAGATGAAACAACCAAACAGATCAGGGTACTTTTTTAGAAGGCAAAAAGCTAAATATAAAGGATCTCCAATGAGATTTGGGGATCAGGTGCACAGCTCTTTAAAATACTGCAAACAGCTGCAGAAAATAGTCAAGGCGGCTAATGGAATGCTCCACCACCGACACTCAGCAGCCGCAGTGTGCAGTATCGATAAGATGCACTGCAGAAATTCACCAAATATCCAATCACATGACCACTTCCATCTAGAAAGACAAGGGCAGCAGATACACGGGAATACCACCACTTTCAAGTTCCCCTCCAAGCCATCGACCATCCTGACTTGGAAATATACCACCGATCCTTCACTGTCACTGGGTCAAAATCCTGGAATTCCCTCCCTAATGGCACTGTGAGTCAACCCAAAGCATGCAGACTGCAGTGGTTCAAGAAGGCAGCTCACTACCATCTTCTCAAGGGCAACTAGGGACAGGCAATAAATGCTGGCCAGCCAGTGATGCCCACATCCCACAAAAATGAATTAAAAAAAGGGCTGGAATATAGAGATTCAGTTATACAAATTCTACTTAGATCCCGCTTAGAGCACGGTGAGCAGATCTGGGCTGTTTTGGCCCTGCAGGGAATTCAACTCAAGTTTATAAGGATGATACGTGGACTTCTGGGGTTAAGTCATGAGTAGAGACGAGACAAATTAGGTCCTTAGTCTTTTGAATTTAAAAGGTTAACATGACTTAATCAAGGTATTTAAGATATTAACAAGGAAAGAAAGCATAGATAAAGATAAGATTCTAAAAGCAGGGGTCGAGTCTAATAATTAAGGCCAGGCCATTCGGGGAGGTGTTAGAAAGCACTACTACAGACAAATATTGTCGAGGCTTGGAACCCCCAAATGACAGTCAATGCTAATTAATTTGTTAAATTTAAATCTGAGATAGACAACACTTTGTTAATCCAGGATATCAAGGGATAAGAGCCCCAGGCAGGCATATGGAGTTAGGTCATTTTTAGGATCTTTTTGAATGACAGAGCAGACTTGAGGGGCTGAATGGCCTACTTCCGTTCCTATGTTCTTATGAAAACAATCCCAGTTTGTCCAATCTCTCTTCACAACTGAAACTCTCCAGCCCAGGCAACATTCTGCTATATCTCTTCTACATCCTCTCCAGTGCTTTCACATCCCTCCTGTAATGTGGATTCTAGAACTGCGCACAATACTCTATAGCTGTGGCCTAATCAATGTTACGTACAGTTTCAGCATAACTTCCCTGCTCATAAAGTCATTGCGTCAATTAATAAAGGTTAGTGTGCTTCCTGAACCAATTTATCCACCTGTTTCTGATACCTTAGGGACCATTGAACATGCACACCAAGGTCCCTCTGATCTTTGGAGCTTGCCAGGGTCCCACCTTTCATCATGTGTTCCCTTGCCTTGTTTGTCCTGCCTAAATATATCACCTCATATTTACTGATCAACATACCTACATTCAAATCTAAATCATTTATATAAACCATAAACAGCAGAGCTCCAACACTGACCCCACTGGCACCCCACTGGACACAGACTTCCAGTTCAAAAAACATGCACCATCACTCTCTGCTTTTTGGTTCACAGCCAATTGTGCATCCAATTTGCCAAATTTCCTTGGATCGCTTGTACTCTTACTTTTGCTATCAGTCTCCCATGTGGGATCTTATCAAAAGTCTTGCTTAAGTCTAATTAGACTACATCAGAAGCATTGCCCTCATTTACACAAATGTGGAGTACGTGGCCACCTCTTCGAGAAATTGGATCATGTTGGTCAGACATGACCTCCCCTTAATATATGTCATTTCCTTCCATTATTAATTCCCCAACTCACTTTCCTAGGAATATAGAAAGTAGAAACAGGAGTGGGCTGTTTAGTCTTTAAGCTTAGAATTGTAGAATTACTGCAGTATGGAAGCAGGCCATTTGACCTATCAAATCCACTCCGATCCTCCAAAGAGCATGCCACCACCAACCCACCCCCCTTCCCCCAGTAACCCTGCATATCCCATGGCTAATCAATCTAACCTACACATCTCTGGACATTATGGACAATTTAGCATAGCCAATCCACCTAACCTGCACATCTTTGGACTGTGGGAAGAAACCGGAGCAGACACAGGGAGAATGTGCAAACTCCACTCAGTCACCCAAGAATAGAATCCTGCACACTGTGAGGCAGCAGTGCTATCCACTGAGCCACCGTGCCAACCTGCTTGCCCTTCCATTCAATATGATCAATGTTCACTTTGTTAACTTTTTTCTTTTTTTAAGAATCTAGAGAAATTCCTGATTTTTAAAAAATTTTACAGTTATCTTTCTATCATACTCCAACTTTTGACTCCTTATTAACCTTGGCGTCATATTTTTGCTGTGTTATACATTCAGCCAAATTTCCAGACACTAAAATAGGTGGAAAGACAGGTTGTGAGAGAGATACAGTTTGCAGAGAGATTAAGTTACAGACAGTTTAACTAAGGGGGCAAAAAGTTGGAAAATGGAATATAATGTAGGAAGTTGTTCATTTTGGAAGGTAGGACCAAAGAACAGAATATTATTTAAATGGACTAAAACTGCAGAAAGCTGCAACACAAAGGGACTCTGAAGTACTTGTGCATAAAACACATAAAGTTAGCATATGGGTGCAGCGGGTAATCAGCAAAGCTAAAGGAATACTGGCTCTTATTTCAAGTGTTTGATTTATAAGAATACTGTACAAGGTGCTGATGACACCACATCTGAAGTACTGTGAGCAGCTTTGGTCCCTTTATTTAAGGAAAGATATCATTTCATTGGTGGTATTTCAGAGAAGGTTCACTGAGATGATTCCTGGTATGGAGGGATAGTCTTATAAGCAAAGGCTAAACAGGTCAGTACTCTACTCATTGGAGTTTAGAAGAATGAAAGGTGAGTTCACTGAAACAAATAGGATTCTTAAGGGGCTTGATGGGAAACTGCTGAGAGATGTTTCTCCTCATGGGAGGGTCTAGAACCAGTGGGCATAGTCTCAGAATAAAGAGACACCAATTTAAGACTGAGATGAGAAGGAATTTCTTCTCTCAGTGGGTTGTCAGTCTTTGGAACTCGTCCTACAGAGAGCTGTGGGGCAGAGTCCTGTATAGTTAAGGCTGATAACGATAGATTCTTGATCAGGAGGGGAATCAAGGGTTTTGGGGAAAGGGCAGAAAAGTGAGAATGTCAGAGCAGGCTCAAGGGGCAAAACAGCCTATTCCTGTTCCTGAGATAGCAAGAACTGCAGATGCTGGAGTCAGATAATTCAGAGATAAAAAGAAATTTCTGAAGAAGGGTCCCGACCCAAAACATCAGCTTTCCTGTTCCTCCGATGCTGCCTGGCTGCTGTGTTCCTCCATTATGTGGTCATAATGTTCCTCAGATTTTTTAATTAACCCTCTTCCATTGCAAAATACCAGGCCCCACATAGTCTTTTCTCTGGTTGGTGCTAGAGAATGCTGCTCTTAGAAACTCTCTTCAAAACGTTCTATGAACTCCTCAGCTATGCTACCTTTAACTCGTCTTAGTTTTCAGTCTACACGCTGATTATTTCCCTCATGATTAACACTATACTTTTCTGAGCAACTCCTATTATTTCTTTATTTATATTTTGACCTACCATGCGGTTACACTTAAGGTGTCTGTACACTTCCCTTTCGCGAAGAAACTTGTACAGATTTTTTTTGGGTTGAATGACCTACTTGAACATATGACCAATGATTGGGAAACGGATGGAAGAATTCAGAACGCTCCGCTTGGATCAGCACAGTATCTCCGCTAGGAAGGCAATACTGCGCAGATGCGGATCAGTTCGTTTCCCAAAGGCAGCCGGTCTGAGCGGAGCAGGCGTGGTGTTGCTCCAGGAAGCTAAGCGCACCATCAATGACGCTGACTGTTAGCGGTTCCGAGAGGTCCAGGTATCGGAGGACCACCGTCCAGAGCCTAGGGGGTTAGGGGCGGCACAATTGAAGCCGATGGTAATTGCAGACTAAAGGTCAGTGAGCCGAAGCGCTGAGTTGAACAGTTTGTAACTGTAGTCCTGTGCTGCAGTTTGTCTCCTTTTCCTCTCAGCAGCATCTACTTTAGGCATAGGCTTTTTTTTGTTCTTGCCCCCATCTCCTTTCCGCTTGGCTCTGGATGGCTAACTTTTCTGTCACTCAATCTTCCCTTTCTTCCATCCTACAATAGACCTTTTATGTCCCACCGAACCTTTACTCAAATCCTATTAATATAATAACATTTCCCAGTTCTGATGAAAGCTCACTAAGCTGAAATGCTTTCTCAGTCATGTCGTACAGCATAGAAACAGGCCCTTTGGCCCATTATGTCAATACTGATCAACAAACACTAAACTACATTAAAAACCAAAAGAACTGTGGATGCTGTAAATCAGGAACAAAAGCAAAAACAAAGTTGCTGAAAAAGCTCAGCAGGTCTGGCAGCATCTGCGAAGGAGAAAACAGAGTTAATGTTTCGGGTCTGGTGACCCTTCCTCAGAAGTTCTGAGGAAGGGTCACCAGACACTAAACTACATTAATTCTATTTACTTGCACATGGTCTGTAGCCTACTATGCCCTGGCATTTTAAGTGCTGCAAGAGTATCTGCCTCCACTACGCTCTCAGGAAGTACGTTACATATTTCTACCACTCTCTGAGTGAAGACATTTTTTTTCCTCAGATTCTCCTCTAAACCACTAATTCCTCACCTTAAACTTATGCCCTTTTGTCTTAGATATGTCTTCAATGGGAAAAAAATTTTCACAACCTACCATGTCTATGTCTGTCATAATTTTGTATATTTTTATCAGATCCCTCCTCTGCTTCAAGGAAACAAAACAGGCCTTCTAGTCTCAGCTCATAACTGGGATTTTCCTTCCTAGGCAACATCTTGGTGAAAATCCTGTGCACCCTCTCCAGTGCAATCACATGCTTCTGATATTGTGATAATGATAACTGTACACAGTATTCCATCTGTGGCCTAACCAATGTTTTATGAAGGTGTAACTAAACTCCCTTGCTCCTAAGTTCTATGCCCTGGCTTATGTAGGCATTCCATATGCTGCCTTCATTACTGTGTCTGCCTGTGTTTCGCTCTCCATGCAAATGCTGCCAGGACTTATAGAATCATATAGCATGGAACAGACCCTTTGGTCCAACCAGTCCATGCTGACCATTATCCCAAACTACACTAGTTCCACCTGCCTGCATTTGGCCCATATCGCTCCAATCCTTTCCTATCTAAATGTCTTTTAAATGTTATAACTATAACTGCATCCATCACCTCCTCTGGAATTTCATTCCACACACAATCTACACCGTGTTAAAATAAAATTGCTTGCCTCTCATGTCTTTTTTAAAATCTTTCTCCTCTCACCTTAAAAATATATCCTCCAGTCTTGAAATCCCTCACCTGAAGGAAAAGACACCTGTCATTCACCTTATCCACACCCTTCATTATTTTATAGTCTTCTACAAGGCCACCCCTCAACATCCTATGCTCCAGTGAAAGAAGTCCCAGCCTATCCAGCCTCTCCTTATAACTCAAACCCTTCATTCCCAGCAACATCCTGGTAAATCTGTTCTGAACCTTCTCTAGCTTAATGATATCCTTCTTGTAAATGTTTACCAAAACTGGACACAGTACTCCAGAAGAGTACTCACTAATGTCCTGTACAACTTCAACATAACATCCCAACTCCTATATTCAACCTTCTCATCAGACAGATCAAATTTATGCATTGTTCTGTGAATAGATCCTTTGCCAGAGATATTACACACCAGCAAAGCACAGCTATGCTAGCAACGCTATTGAGACATTTAACAGCATGACACAGAATTGCTGAGAGTTTTTTTTTAAAAAAACATTATATTCTGAGGTTGTAGACTTGCTCACCGAGCTGGTGTGTTTGATTACAGACGTTTCTTCTTATTAAGGATACACGAATGCCAACTAATCACCAAAAGACACAACCAATTCTCACTGGTTTCAATACACACGGACAAAGAAGGACACAAATTTGACTGGGACAACACATCCATAATAGCACAAGCCAAACAGAGGCATGCCAGGGACTTCCTGGAGGCCTGGCATTCTAACCAGAACTCCATCAACAAACACATTGAACTGGAGCCAATATACAAACCACTGAAAAACAGAACTGGAAGTGATGCCAACTACCCCAGCAAACTGAGGCATATAAATAACAAGTGGGACAGAACACCAACCCTTCACTGATGATGTTACCTAGCACGGTGACGAAATGTCTGCAATCAAACACACTGCTCGCTGAGCAAGTCTACAACCTCATCCACAACGCGGGCTACAAATCTTCTCAAAAACTTTAAACATTATATTCTGTTTTGTTTCTGATCTCCAGCATTCATAACATTCTGCTTCTTACTGCGTGCAGAAATTAACCTAACCAAAACCAGTTCCTTCAGAAAAGAGGGAGAGAGAGAGACAGCAGCATCTTCAGGACACAGACAGAGGAAATGGCGAGTGCAGAACTGAACACAACTTGACTCAGCACATTCAGGAGATAGAAAGAGAAACCAGCCAGAGTCTAGCTGAAAAGTTGACCAAAATGAAAATAGTTGAAGATGATGCAATGGATTTGAGTTTCTGGACAGGGAGGTGGGAAAGAGTGTAGGACATCAATTTACAGATTTTGGGGAGCAAGAGAGGAAAGAATTTTGCATCAAAATTAAAATTGTCTTCTGACTTTCTGTTCTATCCTGAGTGATGATTTGTAAACTCCTTTTAAAGGGTTTTCAAAGGGGAGAATTTGCAGAGAGAAAACTCCAATCAAACGACATGTCAAGAGCTGACAGTCATTTCATTCTTGACAATCCGAATATCATGACATTTGAATGTGGAATCAGAAATATTTGTCTGTTCAGTGAGAAATGATGTTGCACATCAGTCTAACTGGAAAAAACAGAGACATACATACTCCAGAGTGAGTGTTTCAGTGTGCTGTGAAAGAAGCTTTGCCCAGTTACACAGCCTTAACAAACACTGCACCATTCACATTGGAAGAAACTATACCTGTGTGGACAAGGCTTCAACTGATCATCCAACCTGGAGAGACACCAGGATGTCCATGCCATGGAGAAACCATGGAAATGTGGGGACTGCGGGAAGGGATTTGATTACCGGTCTCGGCTAGAAATTCATCAACGCAATCACACTGGGGAGAAACCATGGAAATGTGGGGACTGTGGGAAGGGATTCAATTTTCAGTCCTTGCTAGAAATTCATCGACGCAGTCACACTGGGGAGAAACCATGGAAATGTGGGGACTGTGGGAAGGGATTCAATTACCAATCCCTATTGGAAACCCATCATGACAGTCACACTGGGGAGAGGCCCTTAACCTGCTCTGAGTGTGGGAAAGGATTCACTGATTCATCTCAGCTGCTGATTCACCAGCGAGTTCATACGGAGGAGAGGCCCTTCAGCTGCACTGACTGTGGAAAGAGGTTTAGGCATTTGGGCACCCGCACAGTACATCAGCGAGTACACACAGGGGAGAGGCCATTCAGCTGCATTTACTGTGGAAAGGGCTTTAGACAGTCAAGCTCCCTCACTGTCCATCAACGAGTTCATCAACTGGGAAGAAGCCATTCACCTGCTCCAAATGTGAGAAAGAATTCACTCAGTTATCACACCTACTGACACACCAGCGAGTTCACACTGAGGAGAAACTGTTCCACTGTACTTACTGTGGGAAGGGGTTTAAGCATTCAGGCACCCTCACTGGACACCAGAGGGTTCACACTGGAGAGAGGCCATTTATCTGCTGTGTGTGTGGGAAGGGATTCACTCATGCTTCTGATCTGCGGAGACACCAGCATGTTCACACTGGGGAGAGACCCTTCACCTGTTATGTGTGTAGGAAAAGATTCACTGACTCATCTGCCTTAATGAAACACCCGCGTGTTCATACTGGGGAGAGGCCATTCACTTGCTCAGAATGTGGTAAGGGATTCACGGATTCTTCATCCCTATTGACACACCACCGAATTCACACTGAGGAAAAACCATTCCGCTGCACTTACTGTGGAAAGGGGTTCAGGCATTCATGCACCCTCATTGTACACCAGCGAATTCACACTGGGAGAGTCCATTCACCGGCTCAGAGTGTGGAAATGGATTCACTGATTCATTCCAACAACTGAGTTTGGATTTTGAAATAGTGGCATCTGGGTCTATAATGGGGTTTAATAATTAATTTGTCAATCTTTCTGGAGACATGATTCTTAAATCATTATGTGAGACTGTCCTGTTCTTCGAGTTATAATAGGAATTTGTATTGTGAGAGTTTTACGATAGGACAGAGCAAATATTGAAAAGTATTAGCTTGCTTTTGGTTTAGAAAATTCAAAATTGATTTTTTTTTGCTTAGGTGAAGATCCCATAAATTGGGAAATGTTTGGTTTCAGTTTGTAGAAGACCTGTCTGACTTTAGATGGAGAAACAGTTTCTCTTGGAGAAAGTGCAAATTCAGAACAATTGGGAAATAGATTACCTCAGAATAAGTTTGAACATTCCAGATCAGAATAATTTGGTTTGAACCCTGAAGAGCATTTGAAGCTAAGAAGGTCTAAGCTCCGTAAGTTAATTAAAGAAAAGTTTATCAAACTCTCAAGACCAGAAACTGAAAAAACCAGTTAAGTCAAATCTATAGATATGTTGGAGAAGAGAACTCATGTCTGGTATTTGAGTATTATAAAGCAGTGATGTTGACTTAGATGCAATTTTATTGTACTGCGTTTTGAAATTTTTCAAATTGTATTTAAATATCTTTTTATCTTCATTTTTTTGCATAATAGACTACTTTATTGTTAAAACCAAATCTGCAGCATTCTGTGTTAGTGTTTCAGTATTAGACCACCTTGTTAAATAAAAACAAAATATGATTCATCAAGCCAGATTTCAGCGTGGGACTGCATCTGTATTAACATCATTTGAGATCATTGTATGTGGAGAAGTTCCTAAGTGAAGTTAGGAGTATAAATTTGCATGGACATAGTACAGGAAACAACTGATAGTCAGACAGAGAAAATAGCTGCACTGGGAATGAAACATCATCTGGAGTTCATAGAAGACTGAGACCAGGATTATGAGTGTATCTTTAGTAGGCAGTTGGAGAGATTCAGGAAAGCAAAGTTTAGCTGAACTAGGTGCAGAATCAGCTAGGAAACATTCCCAAGATGGATGCAAGGGAACAGAGAGCTGGAGACTCTTGAAAGTCCATGTGTGAACTTCTGTTTTAACCATCTATATTTACAACAGGTCAATAGTTTATAATTCTGTGAGTGATCTGCAACTAGAAGGATGTATCTGTCAATAGTTATCATATTTTACCAGAAAGATTTTGAGATGTAGTCTTAGAGGTTTGTTTTATTGATTCTGTTTGATCTATTGTTTTAGTATGTTATCCACAGTGTGTAATCAAGACATTAAGAAAAACTCCTGGCTTAGAAATAGATAGGTGAGTCAGAAATCAGGTTTGAGAAGTGTGACATAGGTGTGTAATTTATTTACATTAATATAACTCAGAATATGAATTTCAAAATTGTAATATATCCATGTTGGTTGCATTAGAGGAAGAAAGGAGATTTTCAGAGCAGTTATCTGATGAGTTCTCTCAATAGAAGTTTTTAGTTTGTGCAATTTCTAGACCAGGAGAGTTTGATTAGATATCTGCAAGTTGTTAGAAGCTGAGAAAGTCTAACGTCCGAGTGAGAGTATTTAGATATGAAGATTCCACTGTTTGCAGAAGAGAGACTGGAGAGAATCAGTTCAATTGAACTTTGAAGATTTGATATAGAGTGTCATTTGAAATGCTGTAAAGTGATGCTGTGGAAGAACATGTTGAAACTTTGTTTTCCTGGGTGTTCTAAGATTTTTAAAAGTGTTTTTTCATAGAATCCCTAGTGAGAAAACAGGCCATTCGGCCCAACAGGTCCACATTGCCTCTCCGAAGAGCATCCCACCCTGACTCATTCCCCTACCCCTGTATTTCCCCATGTCTAACCCAAACATCTCTGGACGCTACAGGCAATCTAGCATGGCCAATCCACCTAGCCCGCACATCTTTGGACTGTGGGAGGAAACTGGAGCACCCGGAGGAAACCCACGCAGACACGGGGAGAATGTGCAAACTCCACACAGACGGTTGCCCGAGGCTGGAATTGAACCCGGGTCCCTGGTGCTGTGAGGCAGCAGTGCTAACCACTGAGCCACCATGCCGGTGATTTTGAATCTCTAGATATCTTGGTTTGTGACTTTTTTTGTTTTTGCTTTTCTGTAATAAACTTTTCTTCTATTGATAAATTCTATAGCCTTGTCAATGAATTACACTAGGTTAACTAAACAAAATAAATATCCATCAAATCTGGTTTCATTCTGGGATCTGACTTGCCCAGTAGAATCATCAGCTGGTATCATAAAATAAGTCAATAAGGACATTCCTTTCTCAAGGTTGGGAGATCTGTAAGAAATTAGCAATTGATGTTAAAAACTTTGAAGAGCTGTATTGAATAATACAGGAATAGCTCCCTTCTCTCACTCATGAAGAAAGTTTCTTGTGTTGACAAATACAGGACAGCGTAGGCCTGTTATTGATTCTAAGGACACGCTTCTTTCACAAACTCTGAAACTTAAGGTGGGGAAATCTCATGAACTAAAAGTAAATCTAAGTACAAGTTCAACAGAATCGCTTAGCAAGCGATGAGCCAGAAAATGACTTTATGGAATTCTGATGAAAATTGGTGGGATAGATTTGAGTAACTGATTTTAATGTATGTGTTTGAAATCAGCTCCACTCCTCTCCCTACAATATGTGTAGAGAGGGGGATGGACTGTTCACATGTGTGTGTTTAGTGGGTGAGAGGTACTGATTACAACATGTGTTTCTCTTTAAGTGGAGGAGCCAATGACAATGAGTGTATGTAGTGAGGGTAAGAGGCTGATTATAAAGCCTGCAAGTGCAGTGGGGGAGCAGGCTGTTACAATACGTGTTTGTGTATAGATGGCGGAGAGGGGGCTGATGTGTATGTGGAGGCGGGGGAGGGGTGGTGTGGTGGGGTGGTGGGGGGCGGTAGTGGCAAAAGAGGGACCGACTACATTGTGAGAGCAATGGGAGTGAATGGTTGATTACAATGTATATTCTTGTCAAGAACAAGCTTCTCAGTTGTGTGGACATCATCTATAGGAGAGATGGAAAACTTTTCAACCTCAACCAGTTGAAATCCAAGAAGGAAACGACGTCAACCTCAATCATGGAACTTCAGTGTTTGGAAGACTATTTCATCTCTGCTGTCTCGGAAGAGAATCTTCAAGCCTCATTTAATGCCTTTATGGAAGTACACCAAAGAAATTGTCTTAGTCTCAACCTCAAGAAAATTCAAGTGCTTTGCCAACCCAAACCAGGGCAAGTTCCAATGCATTCAGCCATTAAGATCAATGGAAAAATCCTCACAAATGTGGAAATTTCCACTACATGAGGATTCACCTTCCATCTAAGGCTGACATCGATAGGGAGATCCAACATCGCATCCAATCTGTGAGCACCACCATTGGATGCCTAAGGATAAGAATCTTCGACACCATGACATTTGTTCTGATACCACAATCCTTGTGTATAAAGCGGTCATGCTTATGTACAGAACTTTACTATTCACATCCCAGAGATCAGATTATGTTCCCTTTATCCTGACTCTCCATTTCACAGAGTCACTGAATTGTTAGTGCAAAAGGAAACCATTAAGCCTATTTTGTCTACACTGGCTCTTCAAACAAGCATCATTACTTAGTGCCAATCTCCTGCTTTATCCCCATATCCTTACACAATATTTCTGTCCTTCCTCTAAACTTCTGAGACCATTGGGTTTGCTCCACCATTTAACAAGATTGTGGTTGATGTGATTATCCTTAACTGCACTTTCCTGCCTTTTTCCCAATATCCCTTGATTCCCTTACTGATAAAAACTACCTACCTCAGTCTTGAATATACTTAACACCCAGCCTATACACTTGCTACAGGAAATGGTGGAGCCAGGTACAATTACAACATTTAAAAGGCATCTGGATGGATATAGGAATAGGAAGGGTTCAGAGGGGTACGAGCCAAACGCTAGCAAATGGGACTAGGCCAGACTGGGATGTCTGGTTGGCGCAGACCAGTTGGATTGAAGGGTCTGTTTCCATGCTGTATGACTCTATGACTGATCCTTCTGACTATTCTACATGACTCCGAAACTTGGACTACATGTAGATGCCACCTTAAGGCCCTTGAGAAGTATCATCAGTGCAGTTCGAGATTGATTGTCCGCATCAGCTGGGAGGACAGGCATATTAATATCAATGTCCTTAAAGGAGCCAATAGCACTAACATCAAGGTCACAATCACCTGAAACCAATTGCGCTGGGTTGAACATTGTGCTTAGGATGCCCGAGTTCTGATTACCAAAGCAAATCATCTTTGCCCAGCTCAAGGAAGGCACTCGAATGGGAGGAGGACAAAAGTGCTTCAAACACTCCCTGAAGGTTTCTCTCAAGAAATGCAACATGGATGCCAACTCATGTTCACACAGAAGAGACTGACTTGAAAGAATGTCCTGTGTCAAAGGTCACAATTATTTGAGAACACATTGGCAAGAAGTATTATGGAAAAGGAACAGGAGAAAGGAATTCTGAAGAAGGATCCCAACCCGGAATGTCAACTTTCCTGCTCCTCTGACGCTGCCTGTCCTGCTGTATTCCTCCAGCTCCATACTGTGTTGTCTCTGACTTCAGCATCTGCAGTTCTTGCTATCTCTGGAGAAAGGAATGCGAGTTATCTCAAAGCTAAGGACCAGTTCCAACTCACTGAAAACTCTATCAAACGTGTGCTAGGAGATGTGGCCCTATGATTGGGGTCATCACCCACATTGAGTGACAACAGAACCGATGACCAGTAACATGGAATTTCCTAGATGGACAATCATACTTGTTAGGAATTGATTGCCGACGGCAATGTGTGTAGTAGGGTGAGGGGGCTGATTACAATGTGTGCACTGGGGAGAGGAGCTGATTACAATGTATGTACTATTAAGATTCCAGCTGAATTTATCAATGAACGCATCAGATCCCAGATTAAAATCTGACATGATAGATCATGTTTTCTTATACACATCCAGGTTCAGCCAAGACTTCTAAAAACTACCAAACTAGAAACCAAAAGCTTTTTTCTAAGTTATGGGAGTTTCCTCTAATAAAAAAAAATTAAAAATCAATTTGTGACCTTCTAACTGAATGCCTAAACAACTATTTACATTGATCTCTCGAGCATAAGAAACAGAAGCACGAGCAGGCAATTCGGCCCTTCGAGTCCGCCCTGCCATTCAACAAGATTATGGCTGATCTGTCCTAGGCCTTAACCTCTTGAGTGTCAGCTCAGCATAGTTGTCAAATCCCTGACATTTCAAAGATCCGTCTACTTTCCTTTTAAATACTTCTGGTGGTCTAGAGGATTCTAGATATTCACTAGCCTCTGGGAGAAGTTCCCAACAATGTGGTTCACTCTTAACTATCAGTGACAGGCAATTATTGCTGGTCTAGCCAGCAAAGCCTACGTCCTGTTAATGAATAAGATCTCAGCTTTAAATGAGTGTTCCGTTATTTTGTAACTATGTCATCTAATTCAAGAACCCCCCCCCCCCCCCCACAACCCCCACATTATTGGAAACATCTTTGCAACATCAATCCCATCCAGCATCCTCAATTGTGTATGTTTCAATAAGATCGCTTCTCATTCTTCTAAACTCTAAAGAATAAAGACCTAACCTGTTAACTGTTCTTTGTAAGCTGACCCCTTCATTCCAGGACTCAGGCAAGTGAACTCTTTTGAACAGCTTCCAATGCCAGTGTATCCTTTATTTAAAGTACAGGGAACAAAACTGTGCACAGTACTCCATGTGCAGCCCCACTAACACCGTTACAGTCGTAACAAGACTTCCGTGTTTTTAAACTTCAACCCCCTAGAAAAAGAGGGCAAAATTCCATTTGTCTAATTAATTACTTATGCATATGCATGTTAACTTTTTGTGCTTCATGCTCAAGAGCACCCAGGTTGCTCTGTGCTGCACTTTTTTGGAATATCTCCCCACTTAAATAATAGTGCCTTTTGATTCTTCCTACCAAAGCAAACTTTCCTAAAACTCCATCTGCCAAGTTTTGCTCACTCAATCATCTGATCAATATCGAAAATTCCTTATGTTCTCATACAACATGCTCTTCCACTCCCTCAGCACATCTGGATAGATTACACTCTACCCCCTCCTCTAAGTCATTTATTGAGGCCCTAGGTTTGGCACTCCACTACTTATGTCTTTGCAACCTAAAAATGACACAATAATTCCAACTCTCTGTCCTCCCTGGAAAAAAATCTAGGGTTCACTAAATACTTCAAAATGACACTGGCACTAGCATAGACAATAGCAAGTTAGAGGGTGAAGTCAGAATAAGGAAGACAACATTGAAGTCTAAGTCAGGACTACTTTGCAAGTATGTGATGCATATGAGAACACCACCACCTCCCAAGTTCCCCAGGAAGCCACTCACCATATTGACTTGGAAATATATCGCCCATCCTTCACTGTTGCTGGGTCAAAATCCTGGAATTCCCTCCCTAATGGCATTGCGAGTCAACCTACAGCTGGTGGAGTGCAGCGGTTCAAGAAGGCAGCCCACCAAAACCTTCTCAAAGGCAACTAGGGATGGGCAAGAAATGATGGCCAGCTAGCAACACCTACATCCCACAAATGAATAGAAAAAAAAATTTAGAAGCAAATGGACTATTAGCAATAAACAGCATGTTTTTGTGTGGGGGCGGTCATGCCTCACTAACTTGATCAAATTTTTTGAGGAGGTTATGAAAATGATTGATGAGGGAAAAGCGGTTGATGTTGTCTATATGGACTTCAGTAAAGCCTTTGACAAGGTCCCTCATGGCAGACTGGTACAAAAGGTGAAGTCACATGGCACTGGGTGAGCTGGCAAGATGGATACAGAACTGGCTAAATCACAGGAGACAGAGGGTTGGCAGAGGAAGACTGCTTTGCATAATGGAAGGTTGTGACTAGTGGTGTTCCACAGGGATCAGAACTAGGATCTCTGCTGTTCGTAATCTACATATATGATTTGGAGGAAAATGTTGCTGGTCTGATTAGTAAGTTTGTGGACAATACAAAGATTGGACAAGTTGCAAATAGAGAGGAGGATTGTCAGAGGATACAGCAGGATGTAGATCAATTGGAGGCATGGACAGAAAAATGGCATATGGGGTTTAATCCGGACAAATGTGAGGTGATACATTTTGGAAGGTCAAGTACATTTGGAATTTATACAGTGAATGGCAGAACCCTTAGCAGTATTGATAATGCAGAGAGATCTGGGTATGCAGGTCCACAGATCACTGAAAGTGGCAGCGCAAGTAGATAAGGAGTAAAAAAGGCCTATGGCATGCTTGCCTTCATTAGAAGAGGCATTGAGTATAACAATAGACAAGTTATGCTGTAGCTTAGAAGAACTTTAGTTAGGCCACACGTGGAATATTGCATACAGTTCTGGTCACCACATTACCACAACCTACATATCCCTAGACACCATGGGCAATTTAGCACGGGCAATCCACCTAATGCGCACATCTTTGGACTGTGATAGGAAACCAGAGCACCCAGAGGGAAGCCAGGCTGAACTGGGAGAATGTGCAAACTCCACACAGACAGTTGCCCGAGGCTGGAACTGAACCCAAGTCCCTGGTGCTGCGAGGCAGCAGTACTAACCATTAAGACACTGTGCCAGCCAGTATGTGGGTCTAGCTGATTGCAGTGTGTGTATATTTAGTGGGCAAGAGGGGAAAATTAAAACCCATGTGTCATGAGGGATGTGCTGATTTTAATGTATGAGAGGCTAATTACAATCTGTGTGCATTCATTAGGGAAGAGGGGCTGATTACAATGTAGATGTGTGATGGGAGTGATTGATTACAATGTGCGCCTGTATGGTGCAGCAGACGGACTGATTACAATGTCTCATGAGTATTTTGGGTGAAGGGCTGATTACAATGTAAGTATAGTAAAGGAGAGGGGCTGATCACAATGTTTATGTAGTAGGGGAAGAGGGGTTGATTACAATGCATATATGTAGTAGGGAAAATAGTTGATTATAATGTGTGTAGCAGGTGGAGGTGAGGTGCTGCACTGAGGTGGCTTCACCTAAAGTTAAATGAAATTTCAGCACTTTTACAAAGCACTGCAACAGCATATTGATATCGAGTTGTGTTCTCATATATTGATGTGGACATTGTTGACAAAGCCAGCATGTGTTGTCCATTCCTAGTTCCTCTCAAAGTTTGTGGTTTGTTAAAGTGGGGTCACATTGGAGAGCAGTTTCTGAAACAATGAGCAAATCCTTTGCTTCATGTATACATGATCCATTCAGGCCTGCTTTCATGTTCGTACAGACCTCATCCTGTATTACTACTATGAACTAACGACACTGAATGCTAATACAAATGCACTGGTCCAGAGACTGCACTAAAATAGAAAATAAAGAGGAAAACTAGTATGGAATAATTCGACTCATTTGAAGTGGCTGTGAAACATCTGCATTCAGTACAGAGCATAAAAAAAGCAATGAATCCTCATCACAAATAAATATCGGATCTTTTTGTCTTTGATCAATTCCTTCCCTGGTGGTTACAGTGATTTAGCAAAAGGCACCAACACCAAAAACAACAACCTGCACAGACAACGGAGAACCACTTCTGTGACACTCATTGCTGGACCTGCCTTTCACGGATTGGTCTCTTCAGCAATCATTAAGGCATAAGAAGCTTTCTCCATTCCCAGTGGATTTCATTTGTTGCATGTCCATCATCTACATAAGAATAAGGAGGCTGCAGATGTTGACAAATTTCACTGGCATTCTAAGGAAGCACAGCACTGTCAGAAGTCCCATCTTTTAAATGAAAACTTCATTAAAATTCATTCAATTTTGTTTTGAAGAGAGGGGAACTCTGACCAGAGCCTTCACTAATATCGATCTCTCAGTCAACATCATTGGAACAGATTATCTGGGCCCAATCATTTTACTGGACCTGGGATCTTGCTATTTCCTACATCACAACAATTATTCCACTTTGAGAACAAAAATATTAGCCCCAACATGCTTTGGGACAACCTGATGTCATGAAAAGTGTAACAGAGATGTAAATCTTTTGTGAGCAGAAAAGAAATGGAACAAGTCATTAATAGAATTTAAATTAGTGTCCTCTTTCCTGCGAGAACAGAAACACTTCACACATTGAGGTTGTAGACTTGCTCATCAGCTGGTGTGCTTGGTTGCAAACGTTTCGTCACCCTGCTAGGTAACATCGTCAGTGCACCTCCGGTGAACCATTGCTGTTCTGTTCCACTTGTTATGTATATGCCTCGGTTTGCTGGGGTGGTTGGCATTACTTCTGGTTTTGTTTTTCAGTGGTTCATATATTAGCTCCAGTTCAACGTGTTTGTTAATGGAGTTCCGGTTGGAATGCAGGCCTCCAGGAATTCCCTGGCATGTTTCTGCTTGACTCATACTATGATGGATGCGTTGTTTCCAGTCAAATTCAGTCCTTTGTCTGTGTGTATTGAGACTGTGAGAATTGGTCGTGTCTCTTGGTGGCTAATTGGTGTTTGTGTATCCTTATTGTCAGTTTTCTTCCAGTTTGGCCTATGTGATGTTTGCATGGTATTTTGTATATTAGGTTAGTTTTATTGGTTGTGGGTCTGTCAAAGGGTGGTTGTTGGTTTGTAGGCTACTCTGATTCCTAGGGCCTAAACTCTCCCATGTCCCAGCCCCCCACCCCACACACCAGGTCTCGTTAGCACATAGCCTGCCATTACACACCCCCTGTTGTTAGTCACTAACAGTCCCCATTAACAACTACTCACCGTCCCAGCCTGATCATTAGCAACTCCTTTGTCTGTCCAACTGTCTTTCTCTCCCTTTGGGCTCTAAATTATCATTTATTCCCTACACCACCCACCTCCCTATTTTCTGCATATAAATTGTCGTTTTCCCAGCCACCATCAGTTCTGAGGAAGGGTCCCTGGACCCGAAACGTTAACTCTGTTTTCTCCTTCACAGATGCTGCCAGACCTGCTGAGCTTTTCCAGCAGCTTTGTTTTTGCTGTGATTCCTAGGGGTCTGAGTAGTCTTGTAGTCATCTCTGCTATGTCCCTGACGTATGGTAGGGTGACTCGTGTGTTTGGCCGTGTTGTGTCTTCTTGTTTTGGTCTGTTGCGAAGGTAATGGCAGATTGTGCTTTTTGGGTATCCATTCCTTTTAAAAACTCAGTAGAAGCGCTCCTGTTCTGTTTTGTGCAATTCCGGGTTGCTGCAGTGTGTTGTGGCCTGTTTGAATAATGTCCTGATGCAGCTCGGTTTATGAGTGTTAGGGTGATTGCTGGAGTAATTAAGTATCTGTTCTTTCTGTATAGGCTAGTCTGGAATTCCCCGTTGTTCTTACGTTCTACCTTATGTCTAGGGTAGTCTGTTATTGTTCTCTTCTTCTTTTGTGAATTTTATTCCCGTGAGGATTTTGGCTATATGTCGATGAGTTTCTTCCAGTCTTGTGCATTTGTTAATCATGAAGGTGTCATCTACGTTGTTTGAATATACAGTCATTGAAGGTAAAGTGGGTTGGGAGGCACAGATCCAACAGTTTCAGGGTGCTGTCCTTGTTGATGCTGTTTGTGTCATGGGATGCTTGCCTTCCTGATTTGTCCAGCAGTGTGGCAATTATCTCTTTGGATAGGTCGATGTTTATGGGCGTAAATAATCACAGAATCGCCACAGTGTGGACACAGGCCATTCACCCCAACAAGTCCACATCGCTCCTGCGAAGAGCATCCCACCCAGACCCATTCCCCTACCTCCACATTTCCCATGTCTAATCCACCTAACCTAAACATCCCTGGACATTATGGGCAATTTAGCATGGAAATCCACCTACCCTGCAGATCTTTGGACTGTGGGAAGAAACCGGAGCACCTGGAGGAAACCCACGCAGACACGGGGAGAATGTTCAAATTCCACACAGACATTCACCCAAGGGTGGAATTGAACCTGGGTCCCTGACGCTGTGAGTCAGCAGTGCTAACCACTGAGCCACCGTGCCGCCCTGTGACAGTGCTGTTACAGCGAAGGATATCATTATCTCGTCCTCTTCTATTCTGGTGTCCTTGACGATGTTGAGGAATTCTTGGGAGGAGTGGATGGAGTGAGCAGTGTTGGCAACCTGGAATTGCGCAAAGCAGAACAGGAGCACTAATATGGGGTTTTTAAAAGGAATGGATACCCAAAAAGCACAATCCGCTGTTACCTCAGCAACAGACCACAACAAGACGACACAACACGGCCAGACACAGTAGTCACCCTACTGTACATCACAGACATATCAGAGATGACCACATGACTACTCAGACCCCTAGGCATCAGGGTAGCCTACAAACCAACAACCATCCTGTGACGGCTACTGACGAATGTAAAGGATCCCATACCTACAACCAATAAAAGTAACATAATATGCAAAATACCATGCAAGTACTGTGAGAAACATTACATAGGCCAAACTGGAAGAAAACTGACAAGGATACACGAATACCAATTAGCCACCAAGAGACACGACCAATTCTCACTAGTTTCAATATACACGGACAAAGAAGGACACGAATTCGACTGGGACAATGCACCCATAATAGCATGAACTAAACAGAGACATACCAGGGAATTCCTGGAGGCCTGGCATTCCAACTGGAACTCCATCAACAAACACATTGAACTGGAGCCAATATACACACCACTGAAAAACAGAACTGGAAATAATGCCAACCACCCCAGCAAACTGAGGCATATAAATAACAAGTGGGACAGAACACCAATGCTTCACAGGAGGTGCACCGATGATGTTACCTAGCAGGGTGATGAAAAGTCTGCAATCAAACACACTGGCTCGGCAAGCAAGTCTATAACCTCATCCACAACCTGAGCTACAAATCTTCTCAAAAACTTTAAAATATCACACATTGCATGTTTGATACAAAGCTGAGTTGTTTAGTATTTATGCAGCCTATTAAACTCCAAACTAGTTACTGACATTTGCAGAATCAAACACCGACAAGCAATATTAACATTGTCTAGTTCTCAATGTGATTACCCTTAACAATCACGTGGAATATGGTCATTCCTGCAATCATTTGTGAATACCTTAGTGTCGAAGCAGATTGGATGATACACACATGGAGCAGGTGAGTGGCCTCTCCCCCATGTGAACCTGTTGAAAGATTAAATAGATATTTCAGTTGCTTCCCACATGCAGAGCAATTGAATGTCCTTTCTGTGTGCATGTTGGTGCTGCAGCAGGTAATTTCTGTTTTTACAGGTCGTCTCACAGTCAGGATATTTAAAATGTCGCTGATCATTGTTGACAAGTTGGTGTGTCAACAGGGCAGAGATAGTAGGAACTGCAGATGCTGGAGAATCCGAGATAACAAGGATTCCTGCAACTCATCCCTCACACCCCGTCCCCGCAATAAGAACCAAAAAAGAATCCCCCTCGTCCTCACGTACCACCCGACCAACCTCCGGATCCAACGCATTATCCTCCGACACTTCTGCCATCTGCAATCCGACTCCACCACCAAAGACATCTTTCCCTCCCCATCCTTATCTGCTTTCCGGAGGGACCACTCGCTCCGTGACTCCCTTGTCCGCTCCACACTCCCCTCCAGCCCCACCACACCTGGCACTTTTCCCTGCAACCGCAGGAAGTGCTACACCTGCCCCCATACCTCCTCCCTCACCCCCAT
>NC_063365.1:342416-352767 GCF_021869965.1 Rhincodon typus | reverse complement strand
AACTTTCGGGTCCAGTGACCTTTCCTCAGAACAGTTGGGACCCGAAACGTTAACTCTGTTTTTTCCTTCACAGATGCTGCCAGGCCTGCTGAGCTTTTCCAGCAACGTTGTTTTGTTCCTGATTTACAGCATCCACAGTTCTTTCGTTTCTTTCTTTGACATGATGTTTGATTCGATTTTAATCTCTGTAATCTTGCTGTTGTAAAGAGGGGATTTTATATGTTTTTAAAAGTCCTATCTATAAGCACAGGACAGAAATTCAGAACATTTATTTTTGTTTCCTTGGAAAATTACCTCCCCAAAGCTATACCTTTCAGTCTCATGGGAAAGGCTTAAACCCTCACCGAGATAGTGGCAGATAAGTCCACACCAGAGTAAACACGAGGCCTTTACGTTCCTATTGGGAGCTTTCAGCTTATCCCGGGACTTTATAACGTCCCTACGTCTCAGTCCCGCGGTTTCCAATCCTACCCTGTCTGACAATCTTCGCCGCCGCCAGAACCATCCATTCCTCCGCACTCTGTCCCTCTGACTGACACTGAGCATGCCCACAGCAACACCCGCTCCTGCACCTCCGCACTGGCTTCCATGCGGCCTGATAGGAGGCTTTCCGTAGCGCGGGGCATTCGGGGTAATCCAGGAGCAAGTGAACAGCGATCAGGAATATTTTTCTCAGTTGGCGAAACAGATGACCCGTAAATTTGGGAGATATCGGGCACGATGCACAATGAGGTTTGAACACTTTTATTAAATACAGAAACATCATATGGGAGATAATTTGAACAGTCAGCGATGTCAAGCCCCTCAGATTCCACTGTTTACAGACAAATTTAAAGGAGCTAACATATAAAACCTCATTTACTTTACAATTCTGACTGGAAATCTTTGTAGCTGTAGCTTCCCAGGTTTATTAACTCAAATCATCCAGACTTCCTTAACATTCAATAGTCTTGATATTGTCCTCATGCTGAATTTGCAATTCAATCTGTCCAAGAATCACCCAATTCTGCACTGGGATGCAATTTTCATTACATCAAGAGAGGAAAAATCGCCTTTCTGACATTGAAACACAACACTGTATTAAAGCATCATGGAATCCCTACAGATAGAAAGAGGACATGCACCCATCAGTTTGTATGAACTCTCTAAAGAACAATCTAACTTGCACATCTATGGACTGTGGGAGGAAACCAGACCACCCATCAGAAACCCACTCACATAAAAGGAGAATGTGCAAACTCCACACAGGTTGGAATTGAACCCAAGCCCCTGGAACTGTGAGGCAGTAGTGCTAACCATTATGACACCTTGCCATATCATTGAATGGTTCCAGCCAAGTCCAGGAGAGAGGTGTATATGGCACTAATCACCAGGTACAGTCCCCTTAGAGAGCCAATACTCAGGCAGGACCAACCATCTTCCAAGTGGTTGCCTCATAACACAGTATACTCACAAATAAGTGGGACCTCTGCAATGGGACAAAGTTTTTGCTTGAGTTATGCTTGAGGAGTTATTATCATAGCATGAGGGCCAGGATCTGTGCAAACATTTGTACCAATGGTCGACTAAAGTCTTCAGCTACTGTTTTTAGAGCATGTCTGCTCCATTGGTGATTGAAATATCTTCATCTGAGTTTGGTGGGACATAGAAGGGGTTAAGTCATGTGAAACTTAAAGTTTCTTATTTCTGTCATGTACGTTTTCATCTGATTTATTGCTATGATTTTAGCACTCTTCTAGTTTCATTTGAATATGACAGGTTACACGCAAACTCTTTTACACATGACTCTTTTATTTCTCCGTATTGACTACAGTTAAATTCTATGGCTAACATACATATGGTATACATGAAATGCTTTGGCAAGTGTACTTCCTGTTGAATTTTCTGGATCAATTGTTGATTACTTTTGTAACTTGAACTGACTTTATTGTTATGATCCCACCAGATCCTATACAGGAAACTGGCTTGCTACTTCATATTTTGATTTGATTTGGCTTTGATGAAGTGGTTTCTCACTGAAATATGAGCACTTAATCCGGTCTGTTTTGTTTTAACAATAAAACAGAAGTTTGTCAACAAAACAAATAAAGATAAAATTGAATAAATATAATAAAAATTCAAAACATTTTAAAAACACAAATTAAAAAGTATAATCCAAGAACTCTATTGTAGCTCTTCCAGTACAGTTACAACACTGGCATCTACCTGACAATGTGGAAAATTGCCCAGGTATATTCTGTAGATGAAAAGCAGACAAATTCCACCTGGCCAATTACCGTCCCATCAGTAAAGTGATGGAAGGTGTCATCAACAGTGCTATCAAGCAGCACCTGCTCAGCAATAACATCTTCAGTGATGCCAAATTTGGTTTCCACTAGGGCCACTCAGCTCCTGACCACATTACAGCCTTGGTTCAAATATGGTTGAAAGAGCTGAATGCCAGAGGTGACGTGAGAGTGACACCCCTTGACATCGAAGCTGAATTCAACCGAGTATGGCATCAAGGACCCCTAGCAAAACTGGAATCAATGGATATCTGGGGGGCAAACTCTTCTCTGTTTGGAATCACACCTGGGACATTGGAGGTCAGTTAGCTCATTTCCAGGACATCTCTGCAGGAATCCCTCAGTAAACGTTTTTAAAGATAAGGAAGATTTTTTTGAACAATAAAGGAATTAAGGGATACAGTGAGAACGCGGGTAAGTGGATATGAGTCCATGAAAAGATCAACCATTATCTTATTGAATGGTGGAGCAGGCTCGAAGGGCTGGACGGCCTACTCCTGCTCCTAGTTCTTATGTTCTTATGTTCTTATGTAGTGTCCTAGGCCAATGATCTTCAGCTGCTTCATAAATGTCCTTCCCTCCATCATAAGGTCAGAAATGGGATGTTCACCGATGATTGCACAATATTAAGCACCATTCATGACTCCTCAAATACTGAAACAGTCCATGTTGAAATGCAACAAGATTTGGACAACATTCAGTCTTGAGCTGACAAGTGGCAAGTAACACAAATGCCAGGTTATGACCATCACCAATAAGATACAATCTAATCACTGCTCAATGGCATTCAATGGTGCTACCATCATTGAAATGCGCACTAACAACTTTCTTGGGGTTACCATTAACCAAGAACCCAACTGGAGCCACCACATAAACACAGTGGTCACACGAGCAGGATAGAGGCTAGGAATACTGCGGCAAGTAACTCACCTCATGATTCCCAAAGCCTATCCATCATCTACAAGTCAAGAGTGTGATGGAATATTCCCCAGTTGCCTGGATGGGTGCAGCTCCAACAACACTCAAGAATCTTGACACCATCCACGATAAAGCTACCTGCTTGATTGGCATCACATCTACAAATATCCTCTCCCTCCACCACCAACACTCAGTAGTAGCAGTGTATACTATCCAGAAGATGCACTGCAGATGTTAACCAAAGACAGCACCTTCCAAATTCACAACCAGTTCCATCTAGATAAGGGCAACAGATACATGGGAATACCACCACCTGCAAATTTCCTTCCAAGCCACTCACCATTCTGACTCAGAAATATATCTCCATTCATTCACTGTTACTGAGTCAAATCCTGGAATTCCCTCCCAGACAACATTGGTGGGCAGCAGTGGTTCAAGAAGGTAGTTCACTACCACCTTCTCAAGGGCAACTAGGAATGGGCAATAAATGCTGGTTACCCAGTGATACCCTTATCCCACAAATGAATAAAACAAAACTTGAAAAAGAAACATATCAGTTACCCTTACCTTTTTTTACAGTACCCAAAACACCACTCATATAATAGTGTCCCTGTTGTCTAAAACCTTGCTTGGTTTAAACTACTTATGAATTCAACTTTTTGACTGGAACTGTAGGTTGCTTCTTCCTGGACAACAACTGACGTTAAATGTACTAAGCTTTAAGTAACCTTCACAAGGCTTTATCTCATCAGAGTGAATGTGCGCATATGCGAGAATAACTTCATATAAAAGAGAATGTGTTAGACAGTGTGAGCGCATGTCTGAGACAATATATTTGTGAGAGTATGTTCATGAGAATGAGTGTGAGTATGTGTGAGAAAGGGAGTTCGAATATTTTTGACTCAAGTGAGTGCATGTATATGAGAGAGTTAATGTATGCATGGAAAGTCAGAGAGCATATAAGAATGAACATGTGTGTGAGTGTTTAGTGTATGCATGTATGTGAGAAAGAGTGGGTTTAAGTATACTTTTAAGACATAACAAATGGGAGTAGGAGTAAGCAAGTCAGCCTCCCCAAGCCTACCCTGGCATTTAATATGATCAAGGTTGATCTCAACTCAGCCTCAACTCCACTTCCTGCCCAATTCCATAACCCATCAAACTGTTACTAATTAAATATTTATCTATTTCCTCCTTAAATTTATTCAGTGTCTCGGCATCCACCACACTCTGGGGTAATGAATTCTGCAGATTCACAACCCTTTTTGAGAAATAATTTCTCCTCACCTCTGGTTTAAATCTGCCACCATTATTGTATAACAATATCCTCTCATTCTAGATTGCACCCAATAAAGAAACATCTTTACTCCAGAGAGAAAGTAAGAACTGCCAATGCTGGAGTCAGAGATAACACAATGTGGAGCTGGAGGAGCACAGTGGGCCAGGCAGCATCAGAGGAGCAGGAAAACTTTAGTTTCAAAATCTCCCACCCCCAGCCTCATCCCATGACCAACCCACCCTCTCATCCCTGCCTCCTTAACCTGACACAACCTGTCCATCTCCTCTCCCACCTATCCCCTCCTCCCCACACTGACCAATCCCCATCACTGCCTACCTGCACTCACCTATCAACATCCCACCTACCTTCCTCAGCCACACCCCTCCTCTCTCAATTTATTTCTGAGCACCCTTCCCCACCCCCATTTCTGAAGAAGGGTCCCGACCCAAAACGTCAGCTTTCCTGCTCCTCTGACGCTGCCTGGCCCGCTGTGCTTCTTCAGCTCCACACTGTGTTATGTTTTCTACATCCACTTTTTCAGTCCCCGTTTGCATCTATATACATCAATTGGATGTCCTACCTTAACTCCAATGAGTACAGACCCAGAGTCTCACACTACTCCTCATAAGATAAGACCTTAACCCTCAGCATCATTCTTGTAAACTTCTTCTGGACTACCTCCAAAGCCGGCACATCCTTCCCAGGATACAAGGCCCAAAACGGCTCGCAATATTCCAAAAGCCTTATACAGCCTCAGCTCATCTATTCTAGCCCTAATGAAGTGAAGCCCCTTTGTGATTCAGATTTCTGAAGGCTTACACCATTTAGAAACTAATGTGTGCCTCTCTTTTTCCCACCAAAGTACATAACTTTTTTACATTTTTCTACTTTGTTTTCCATTTGCTGCTTACCTACCCATCTCCTTCTGCAGCCTTTTCACTTGCTCAACACGACCTGTCTCTCCACCCATCTTTGTGGCATCTACAAACTAAGCAACAATGTCCTCAGTTTCTTCATCCACATCATTAATGTATCACGCAAATAGTTGAAATCCCAAGACTGACTTCTGTGGAACTCTACAAGTCAATGGCTGCCATCCTGAGAAAGTCCCCTTTCTCCCCAACTCTGCCTTCTGTCAGTCAGCTAATCCTCTATCCATGGCAGTACCTTGTCCCTAACACCTTGGTCTCTTATCTTGCTTAGCAGCCTTCTGTGTGGCATCTTGTGAAAGGTCTTCTAAAATCAAATAGATCACATCCACTGGCTCTCCTTTGTCTAACTTGCTCATTACTTCCTCAAAGAATTCTAACAGATTTGTCAAGTATGACCTCCCCTTGATGAAGCTGTGCTGATTCAACTGTATTTTACTAAGCACTTCCACAATTTCATCCCTAATAATGGGCTAAAAATCCTACCAATGACCAAGATCTGACTAACCAGTCTGAGAGAGAGAGGCTGAATAGGCTGGGACTTTTTTTCCTGGAAAGTCAGAAACTGAGGGTTGACCTTATTGAGGTTTATCAAATCATGAGTGGCATGGATAGTCAAGGTCTTTTTCATGGGATGAGGGAGTCCAAAACTAGAAGTCATAGGTTTAAGGTGAGAGAGGAAATATTTAAAATGGAACTGAGGAGTAACTTTTTCATGCAGAGGATGGTGCGTTTATGGAACAATCTGCCAGAGGAATTGGTGGAGGCAGGTACAACTGCAAGATTTAAAAGGCATCTGGACAGAGTCATAGAGTCCTACAGCAAGGAGACAGGCCCTTCAGCCCAAACTGGTCCATGCCAACCCAAATATCCATCCACGCTAACCCCATTTCCCCGCATCTGGCCCATATCTTTCTAAACTTTTCCTATCCATGTATTTGTCCAAATGCCTTTTTAATGTGGTTAATGAACCCGCCTCAACCACTTCGCTGGCAGCTCATTCCATATGCGTACCACCCTCTGTGTAAAAAAGTTGTCCTGCGGGTTCCCATGTATTCCTTCCCCTCTCGACATAAACTGATGCCCTCTAGTCCTCGATTCCCCAAACCTGGGAAAAAGGCTGAGTGCATTTGCCCTATACATGCGTCTCTTGATCATCCCCCCTCAGTCTCTTATGCTCTAAAGAAAAAAGTCCTAGCTTGTCCAACCTCTCCAACTCAATCTCTTGAATCCTGGCAACATTCTTGTAAATTTCTTCTGCACTCTTTCCAGTTTAATAACATCCTTCCTATAACAAGGTGACCAAAACTGAACACAATATTCCAAATGCTTGCCTCATCAACATCCTGTAAAACTGCCACTTAACTTCCCAACTTCTGTACTCAATGCCCTGACTGATGAAGGCCAGTGTGCTAAAAGCCTTCTTCACTGCCCTGTTTACCCGTGATTCCACTTTCAGAGAACTGTGCACCTGAACTCCAATGTCCCTCTGTTCCACTACACTCCTTAAGGCCCTAACCATTCACCTTGAAACTCCTACCTTGATTTGACATTCCAAAATGCAACGCAAGTGTAAATTCTATTACACTTACCTATAATAGAATCCATTTGCCATTTCTCGGCCCACTTCTTGGCTGATCAGGACCTTGCTGCAATTTCTGATAGCTTTCCCCACTGTGCACGATACCGCCTATTTTAGTTTCATATTCAAATTTGTTAATGATGCCTTGTACATCCTCATCCGAATCATTGATATAGATAACAATCAGCAATGGGCCCAGCACCAACCCCTGAGGCACACCACTAGTCACAGGCCTCCAGTCCAAAGAGCATCCTTCCACTATTACTCTCTGCTTCCTACCATCAAGCCAATTGTGTATCTAATTTGCCAACTCTACATAGATTCCATGCAATCTAAATTTCCAGAGCAGCCTACCATGTGGAACCTTATCAAAGGCCTCACTGAAATCTATATAGACTACGTCTACTGCCCTGCACTCATCGACTTTCCTGGTCACTTCATCAAAGAACTCTAACAAATTTGTGGGACATGATCTTTCGTGCACAAAAACAGGCGTATGAATAGGAAGAATTTAGAGGGATATGGGGGCCAAATGCTGGCAAATGGGACTAGGTGCAGATTGGGGCAGATGAGTTGGACCAAAGAGTCTGTTTCCATGCTGTATGACTCCATAATTTACTGTATCCTGCCTCCCTCCCATTTTAAGCAGGTATATTATATTAGCCGTTTTCCAGACCTCTGGGACCCTTCCCCTACTCCAGTGATTCCTGAAAGATTACCGCCAATACCTCTACAATTTCCTCAGCCATCTCCTTCAGAACTCTCAGTGCAGGCCACCTGGTCCTGGTGATTTATCCACCTTCAGACCTTTCTGCTTCCCCACAAGTGATGGCCACTGCACTAACCTCTGCCCCATGACTCTCTTGAAATTCTGACATACCAATGGTGTTTTTCACTATGAAGACTGATTCAAAGTACCTTTTCAGTCCTTCCACCATTTCTTTGTTCCTCATTACTACTTCTCCAGCCTCATTTTCCAGCAATCCAATGTCCAACCTTGCCTCTCTCGTACCTTTTATCTATCTAAAAAGGACTCTTGCAGATTTCTTTTATATTACTAGCTGGCTTACCCTCATATTACATCTTCTGTCCCTTTATTGCTTTTTCAGTTGACCTCTGCTGGTTTTTAAAGGGTTCTCAATCCCTTTGGCTTTCAACTAATCTTCATATTGTATGTTTTATCTTTTACTCTTATGCTGTCCCTGACTTCCCTTGTCAACCACGGTTGCCTCACACTCCTAGCACATTTCCTCTTCCTTGGGATGAATTTCTGCTATGCTTCCAGAATTAATCGAAGAAACTCCTGCCATTGATGCTCCACTGTTTTCTCTGCTAAATTCCCCTTCCAATCACCTCTGGCTAGCTCCTCCCTCATGTCTTTGTTGTTACATTTACTCAATTGTAATACCATTACATCTAATCCAAGCTTCTCCATCTCAAACTGCAGGGTGAATTCTATTTTGGATGGTGCCCCACAGGGGTTCCTTCACCTGAACTCCCAAATCATGTCTGCCTCATTACACATTATCAATCCAGAAATTCCTGTTCCCTTGTGGGCTGTACCACATGCTGCTCCAAAAAAATTATCTTATAGACATTCCACAAATACCTTTGCGTGGAATCTATAACCAACGTGATTTTCCCAGTCCATCTACATATTGGAAGTCCCCCACGACTATTGTAATAATCCTTTACTATCACTTAATGTATTTTTTTCCCTACATCCTGTCTTCTACTAGGAAGCCTGTAAATAGTTCCTATCAGGATCTTTTTACCTTTGAGGTCCCTCAACTCTACCCACACAGATTCTGCTCATCTCGACTCTGGATCATTTCTTGCTATTAATTTATTTCTTATTTGTAAGGCAACCTCACCCCCCTGCCATTCTGCCTGTCCTTCCTATAGGATGCATATCCTTGGATGTTTGGTTCCCAGCCCTGATCCCCTTGCAGCCATATATCAGTGATACCCACCCCTTGTATCGACCAATTATAATCTGTGCTACAAGCTCATTTACCTTGTTTCGCATCTTGCGTGTATTGAAGTACAATGTCCTTAATCCTGCATTGACTGCCCCTTCTCACAGTTGTGCCCTTATCTGCTGCTCCTGAAGTTAGATTCCTGAACCTTTCCATACTCTCTGTCCCATTGCTTGTTCTGGAAATTTTAATAATCTCTGCTGATCCCTGCCCCCATGAACTTTCTTCGTAATTTTCCATGCAATTGAACCCAACCCTCCACTATTTCATTTAAAGCCCTATTCACAGCCCTACTTATGCAATTTTCTAGGATTCTGGTCCCAGCATGACTCAGGTGGAACCCATCCCATGGGAACAGCTGCCTCCTTTCCATGAATTCAAACCTGTTTCTCCCACACCATGAGTTTACCTCTTTAATGTTGTTTACTCTGTGCCAGTTAGCTCGTGACTCAGATAGTAATGCAGAGATTGTTACCTTTATCATTCTGCTTAGCTCCTAGATGCTCATATTTGCTCAGCAGAACATCTTTCCACTTTCTGGCGATATAATTGTATGATTGTATGCAATTGCCTTGTACAGTTGTAGCAACATTTTCTTACTTCTATACTCCATTCCATGAGTTATAATTGCCAACATTCTGTTTGCCTTCCTTGTTACCTGCCGTCCCAGCATGCTAATTTTTTGTAGTTCATGCACAGGAACATCCAGCTCCCTCTGCACTGAAAAATGCTGAAGTTTATCTCCATTTAGATAATACTTGCCTTTATATTCCTACAACCAAAAATGGATGACCTCAGACTTACTGATGTGAAACTTGATTTGCCGAACTTTGACCCATTCACCAAAGCTATCCCTATCCATTTGTAAATTTCTTATTTCTTTATTTCAGTTTGTTTTTCCACCCAACTTTGTGAAATCTGCAAATTTGGCCAAACTACATTCAATCACCACATTCAAGTCATTAATATAGTGTAGTGATTGGAACCAGGTAGACCTCGTTGACGAGGTTCTTGATTGGGGTTTTTAACCAGGGCCTAACAGAAAAACCTGGGCTGACCAACATATCCAGGAGATTAAATCTTTTCAGTTGAGAACTCATTCTGAGCTGGCTGGCTAGAGCCAGTGTTCTGTGCACGAGTAAATAAAGGGTGACTTGGTGGACGGGAATATGCCTCTGTGCAGTTATTTCAGTGAGGACGGGAGAAAACAGGATGCGCCTGAAGAACATTTGCAAATGTCATCTTGGAGTTGGGGTAAGCATTTCTGACATCATGCCTGTATTTGGGAAGCTTGACTCATTTGACCCTGTTGTTGAAGACTGGGCTCAGTACGTGGAAAGAGTGTGATATTTCTTCTGGGCAAATGACACTGGGGCAGA
>NC_063365.1:315083-342406 GCF_021869965.1 Rhincodon typus | reverse complement strand
GGTGTCACCTTTTCACTTGACTGGGATTTGTTTGTCCAGGATCTGTTCCTTTTGTTCAATTAACTGATCATTCAAAAATAATGTGAGTCATAGAATGCCCAAAGCAGTATCAGTTCCAAAATGTCAATTTTATTCATCATAACCTGCTTCCCTCTCATATAACTATGGTATCAACTATCCATTGTCCACTCCATGAGAACAGATGGCCACAAGAAATAGGAACGTGAGTAGGCTGTTCCGACCCTCGAGCCTGCTCCACTGTTCAAATAGGCTGATCTAACATTCCTTACATGCAACTTCCTGCATTTTCCCCGTAACCCCTGATTTCCGTATTGAACAAAAATCTATCTCAGCTTTAAATGTACACATGTTTTCTGCCTTCACAGCTCTCCGTGGCAAGGTGTTCCTGTATAGGATGTGCCGAAGGGCTAAACGTTAATGGTGATATTCGACAGCTGCATTAGAAGATAGATTGTGTAGCATGGACTGAAGGGCTAAAATTGTTGATGATACTTGACAAGCTGCATGACCTTGAATAGGTCCAGTGAACGTTCCCGTACATGCCGCACACAGCACAACTAAAAAAACTTGTTTTCTGTACGAGCTGGCAGTTTTGTCCAATGTTTCCCTTACTGGTTGGATGTGACACTGCATGAGAGAAGTGAGGTTCGTTCCAAGGCTGCTGGACTTCACCTCAGACCGAGATCGTGAACGGTGCCAGGAACGAACCTAAACCTCCAGACCAGCCATTGATCAAGGGGTCCCCGAAGGCAGAGGGATGTGAGACTTGTTGCTTGTTTTTTTCTTTTTCTCTTCCATTTATTATTACCACCATAATCATTTATTCTTACTATTATAATCATTAATTATTACTTAATAAACATATATATTTAAACAAGTTGCTGTTCTTGAGCCTTCTCTTAATTATATTTACCTGAATCTGAAAAGAACCGCTTGGTGATCCAAGACACTTACAAAAACTCTCAACCCTCTGAGGGAAGAAATTCCTCCCATCTCAGTCTCAAATTGATGCTCCTTTATTCTGAGATTATGTCTTCTGATCCTGGAGGGGAAACATCTTCTCTGCATTAACCCGTCAAACCCTTTAAGAATCCCATTGCAATGAGATCACCTCTTATTCTTCTAAACTCCAGTGAGTAGGGTGCAAACCTGTTTAGCCTTTGCTCATAAGGCAATCCGTTTGAACTGCCTCCAATGAAATGATTTCTTTCCTTAAATAAGGAGACCAAAACTGCTCCAGTACTCCAGATGTTGTCTCACGAACACTTTGTACAGTTGCAGTAAAATTTCACTAATCTTATACTCCAAACTCCTTGAAATAAAAGCCAACATTCCTAATTACCAGCTTTCCTAGTTACCTGCTGGACCTCTGTGCTATCTTTCTGTATTTCATGTATATACCATAAACCACCTTCACCTCAAGAAATTTCACAGCAATACAATGATACTGTAACAGCTATGAGAATAGAGATGATTGGGACTGGTAGGAGCAGTTGCCAGGGATGAGGGGAGCAACAAATAATAGTCAGAAGTGATGAAAGGAATGATGTGTGTACTCACACACACGTTCAGAAGCATTCAAACCACAAACAAAAACAATAGAAGGAGAAGGTCATTCAGTCCCTTGTTCTGTAAGAAGATTAATGAGTGGATTAATGAGTGAGATAGTTTGAATATTACACATGGGGATGGAATAAAGCAAAATAAAACTTTCTGCGTAGAATCGGTTCTGGGTCCTTTTTTGTTTGTTATTTATAGAAATGATTTGGATGAGCAAATGGAAGGCATGGTTAGTAAGTTTGTGGCATTGTAGACAGTGAAGAAGGCTTTCTAAGATCACAAAGGGTTCAGAAGAGATTTACCAGGATGTAGACGGGTATGGAAGTCGAGTTATAAGAAAAGGCTGGATAGGCTGGGACTTTTTTCACTGGAGCATAGATGTGACCTGATACAAATTTATAAAATAAAGACAGATATGGATAGAGTTAATGGTAGTTGTCTTTTCCCTGGTATGGCAATTTCAAGACTAGGGGACATATTTTTAAGGTGAGAGGAGAGAGATTTAAAATAGACATAAGAGGCAAAGTTTTTACACAGAGGGCAATTCATGTATGGAATGACCATCCTGAGGAAGAGGGTAAAATTACAACGTTTGAAAGACATTTGGATGGGTATATGAATAGGAAAGGTTTGGAGGGATATGGGCCGGGAGCAAGCAGGTGGGACTAGTTTAGTTTGGGATTATATTTGGCATGGATTGGTTGGACTGAAAGGTCTGTTTCCAAGCTGTATTATTCTATGACTCTATCATGTGGTGGATGTTGATCAGTAGATCTGCCACTGCCAGGCTATCTGTTCTGACAAGAACTGAAGTCCTTCCATGCAGCTACAGGTGCCATTTACTCAAGAATGGGTGAGGCCACTTAGCTTCTCCAGTGTGTTATACAGCAAAGGAAAGATCTTCATTCAGTCCCACATTCCTGCTGTTCAGAAATAGGGTGGTGGTTGGAGTTGTCATTCACACAGAAAATGGAGCAGGAGCAGGAGAAGGCCATTCATCCTCTTTATCCTTGCATGCAAGAAAAAGGAGAGACCCCTGTTCAGCTTGTGACACAGCAGGGTTGGAGGATATTCACTCTGACAAGCCTGTTGCAGAGGGTGAAGAGGAAGTTATTTATCCTCTCAAGCCTGTTATGCAGTAATGAGAAGTCAGCTTTTTGAGGCAGTTACAGAGGAGCAGGCAATGCCCTCCATCCTCTGGAACCTGTAACAGATAAAGTGGAAGAAGCTACTCAGCCCAATGAGCATGTTGCACATCATGTGAAAAACGTGATACGTAGAAATGTGCAGAAAGCAATCAGCTTACCGAACCCAATTACAAAAGAATAGCAGGAAGCCATTTAGCTTCTTGAGCCTGGTACACATTCATTGGACAGCTTCGTTCAGGCTCTAGATCCTATTGCACAGAGAACACAAGGGGGCAATTATTACCTTGTGACACATACACCAAAAGCACTGGTGGTCACACAGCCTTCTTATGCTGTTACACTTGAACAGGAGAAGCTTTCGAATGTTGATCCTTGCTACAAGGGGAATGAAATGATGTCATGTTGCATTTGAACAGTGTATGCCTGAGATTACATCCGGTGTACTGTATTTGGGATTTTGGTTTTCTTACTTGAGAAAGGATATAATTGCATTGGAGCAGTTCAGAGAAGTTTCCCTTGGCTGATGATTGGGATGAAAAGTCTTTTTTTAAGAGAAATGATTGAGCAGATTTGGTTTTTACCCACTGGAGTTTACAAGAGTGAGAGGTAACTTTTAAGATTTGAAAGGACCTGACAGAGTGAAGGTTGAGGGGATAGTTCCCTTGCGTTGAGATCCAGGGAACACCTTTTAATAATATGGGGTATCCCATTTAAAAAAGAGATAAAGAGAAAATCCTTCTCTTTGATGGTCATTAAGATGTTGAGCTATCTTCCCCAGAGAGCAGAGGCGGCTCGCTTTGACAGACTTTTATTGACTTGTGAGTTGATTGTTATGTTGGACAATTTTGAGGGATTGAATGGCCTCCCCTTGCTCCTATTTTCTATTTTCTAGTGTCAAAAAGAAGAAATTAGTTTGGAATTCATGATACAGTTTTAATAAATAGGGATCCTGCCTTGAAAGTTAAGGTTATCATTTTTCCTTTGGGTATTCAATCTGTGGATTAGTCTTCCCAAGGCATCCATAAAGATTCTGGTCTTGAATGTATTCAAGGAAGCGATTAATGGATTTTTGATTAAGAAGAGAATCACTTGCTATGAGCATTAGACAACAAAGTGGAGGTAATACACAATCAGATGTTTTCTAATCGTGGAGAGGCATGAAGGAGAAATGTGTTTCTGTTGTATTTTTGTATTGTTTTGCCATTAAGCCCTGATAGTGTGTTATTTAACATCAGGTGACCATTCAGTCTCCTTGAATTGTTACTTAAGAACAGAAGGTTTTATGAATATGATTTTATGATTGAATGCATTTCACAGGAACACCAAGAAGATCAACAGACCCTTAAGTCTATTACACAGGAATGGAACAAAGGAAGAAATTACACAACACAAGGTTATAGTCCAACAGGTTTATTTGAAAACACAAGCTTTTGCAGCCCAGATAACACCTGAAGGAGGACTGAGGCTCTGAAAGCTTGTGTTTTCAAATAAAGCTGTTCGAGTATAATCTAGTGCTGTGTGATTTCTGACTTTGTCCACTCCAGTCCAACACCGGCATCTCCATATCACAGGAATGAGAGGCAGTCACCTCACCTTGTGAGGCTGTTCGATTGGAAAAGCAGGAGGTTCCCACCCCCAACAAATCTTTTATGCACAATGATGAGGAAATAATTTATCTGCTGACCTTATTCCAAGGGAATAGCAAGAAACCCTTTGCTCCTTGAGTCTGTTACTCTGTTATTATAGGGGTTTATTCAGCCCCCATTCAGTATTGCATGAAATTGAAAAGTGATCCTACAGCCCTATTGAGCTTGTTACATATGAACAGGAGGAAATTGAACTGTTAGCGAGTACTACAAGGGGAATGACATGTCAGAGTGGTGAAATAATCTTTGCAAGATCATATCTAAAGACTGTGTGTGAAGAACTTTTGTCTTCTCACACAGAAATTATATAGATTACTTGAAAACAATAGAAATACGGTTAAATCATCAAATTATTGAATTGAAGGAGCTTGCAGCTTGGGCCTACATGCACTTTAGAAGAATGAGAGATTATCTAATTTAAATAAATGAGATCCTGAAAGAAAGCAACAGGGTGGAGAAAATGCAAAATTAGGAGGTATTGTTGATAGCAATGAAAGTTATCACAATTTACAGAGACATCTCGATCAGATGTGGAAGTGGGCTGAGAATTGGTAAATGCAATTCAATACAGATAAGTGTGAGGTGTTGCACTTTAGAAAGTCAAACCAAGGTAGAACTTATACAGTAAATAGTAAGGTCCTGAGGAGTGTTGTAGAACAGAGGGAGTACAAGTACATAGTTTGTTGAAAACAGCGTCACAGGTGGCCAGGGTGGTGAAGCGGGCATTTTGCATGCTGGCCTTCATCAGTCGAGGCATTGAGTATAGGAGTTGGGACATTATGTTTCAGTTGTATAAATCGTTGGTGAGGCCGCACTTGGAGTATCGTGTACATTTTGATCACTTGTTATAGGAAAGACAAAATTAATTTGCAAAGTGTGCAAAGAAGATTTACGAGGATGTTGATAAGACTAGTTGGCTTGAATTACAGGGAGAGGTTGGCCAGGATAGGACTTTATTCCTAGCAATGTCGGAGAATGAGGGGTGTCCTTATTGAGGTGTAAAAATCACGAGGGGCATAGATAGGATGAATGCATAAAGTCATTTTTTCCAGGGATGGGGAATTGAAAACTGGAGGGTATAGGTTTAAGGTGAGAGGGGATAGATTTAAGAAGGACCTGAGGGTAACTTCTTCACGGAGAGAGTGGTGAGTATACGGAATGGGCTGCCGGAGAAAGTGGTTGATGCAAGTACAATGGCAACATTTAAAAAACATTTGTATAGGTACATGGATGAGAAGGGTTTAGAGGGATATGGATCAAATGCAGGAAATTGGGACTAACTGAGTGGACACTATGGTCAGCATGTACCAGTTTGGGCCGAAGGTCCCGTTTGCCTGCTGTATTACTCAATGACTCTATGACTTTAAGATTAGTCATGTGGGAGGGCCTAGAAGTAGGGAACCCAATTTTGAAAATTAAGTCTATTCAGGAGTGACCAAATGTGTAAGCTACTTTACCAATGACACCAGGATAAGTGAGTTGTTCAGAGTAGGTAGAGAGTCAGCAAAGGATATGGATATGTTAAATGAATGGGAAAATTGCCACATGTAAAAGTGTGAGCTTTTTCTCAATAAGGTCAATTAGAAAGGCAGTATCCTATTGAAGTAAAGGGTCATCGTAGGTGTCATGACTGCAGGGAATAAAGAGAAATTCCAAGAGACACAATTTTCATGGAACATAGAACAGTACAGCACAGATGTTGTGCCAAAATTTTACCCTAAACCTAAGGTCTATCTAACCTCCACCGCTACCTCATACTATCATCCATATGCCTATCTAATAGCTGCTTAAATGACCCTAATGAGGCCGACTCCACTACCCTCTCCAGCAATGCATTCCACGCCCCAACCACTCTCTGAGTAAAGAACCCACCTCTGACGTCTCCCCGATATCTAGCTCCTTTCATTTTAAAACTATGTCCCCTCATTAAAAGCTACCTCCAAACTCGGAAAAAGTCTCTGGCTGTCTACTCTATCTATACCTCTGATCATTTTGTACACCTCTATCAAGTCACCTCTTATCCTTCGTCGTTTTAAAGAGAAAAGCCCTAGCGCTCTGAACCTTTCCTCGTAAGACCTTCCCTCCATTCCAGGCAACATCCTGGTAAATCTCCTCTGCACCTTTTTTAACGCTTCCACATCTTTCCTGTAATGAGGAGACCAGAACTGGACACAATACTCCAGATGTGGCCGAACCAGGCTTTTGTATAGCTGGAGCATAACTTCACGGGTCTTGAACTCAATCCCTCTATTAATGAAAGCTAACACACCATACACCTTCTTAACAACTCTATCCACCTGGGTGGCAGCTCTCAGGGAACTGTGGACATGAACCCCAAGATCCCTCTGCTCCTCCACACTGCCAATAATCTTTCCGTTACCCTGTATTCTGCTTTCAAGTTTGTCCTTCCAAAGTGAATCACCTCACACTTTTCAGGGTTAAACTCCATCTGCCACTTCTCAGCCCAGCTCTGCATTCTATCAATGTCCCTTTGTAACCTAGAACAGCCCTCTGCACTGTCCACAACATGACCCACCTTTGTTTTGTCCGCAAACTTGCTAATCCACCCTTCCACTCCTTCATCCAAATCATTTACGAAAATCACAAATAGAAGAAGACCCAGAACAGATCCTTGTGGTACACCACTCGTAACTGAGCACAATGTTGAATATTTTCCGTCCACTACCACCCTTTGTCTTCTAAGGGTCAGCCAATTCTGAATCCAATCTGCCACATTTACCCCTATCCCGTGCCTCCTTACCTTCTGCATTAGCCTACCATCGGGAACCTTATCAAACGCCTTACTTAAATCCATGTATACCACATCCACTGCTCCACCTTCATCCACATGTTTGGTCACCTCTTCAAAGAATTCAGTAAGGTTTGTGAGGCATGATCTACCCCTCACAAATCCATGCTGACTATCATGAATCAAACTGTGCCTTTCCAAGTGATCATAAATCCTGTCTGTCAGAGCCCTTTCCAATAATTTGCCCACCACTGACGTAAGACTAACTGGCCTGTAATTTCCGGGGTTATCCCTGTTCCCTCTTTTGAACAAGGGAATGACGTTTGCCTCTTTCCAATCTTCCGGCACTATACCCGTGGTCAGTGAGGACGAAAAGATCATTGCCAAAGGCCCTGCGATCTCGTCCCTCGCTTCCCATAGAATCCTTGGAGAAATCCCATCAGGCCCGGGGGACTTATCTATCTTCAACTTCCTCAGAATTCCTAGCACATCTTCTTTACTAACATCAACCTTCTCTAGCCTACCTGCCTGTTTCACAACGTCCTCCTGTACAACTAGGTCCCTCTCAGTTGTGAATACTGAAGAAAAGTATTCATTAAGGACCTCTCCTACCTCTTTAGGCTCTGTGCACAAATTCCCTTTACAATCCTTGATCGGCCCTACCCTTTCTCTGGTCATTCTCCTGTTCTGCACATACGTGTAAAAAGCCTTGGAGTTTTCCTTGATCCTATCCACCAAGGTTTTCTCATGCCCCCTTATAGCTCTCCTAAGCCCTTTCTTCAGCTCCTTCCTGGATAACTTGTATCTCTCTAGGGCCTTTTCCGTTCCTCTTTTCCGAAACCTTACATAAGCCTCCTTCTTCCTCTTAACCAGTTGTTCAACCTCTCTCGAGAACCACGGCTTCCTCACTCGGCCGCATCTTCTCTGCCTACTAGGGACAAACATATCGAGCACATGCAGTATGCATTCCGTAAACAATCTCCACATTTCTGTGGTGCTCTTCCCTGACAGCATCTGTTCCCAATTTATGTTACCCAGTTTTTGCCTAACTGAATTGTAATTACCCTTCCCCCAATTATAAACTTTACCCTGCCGTATGTACCTATCCTTATCCATGACTATTGTGAAAGAAACAGAGTTATGATCGCTACCGCCAAAATACTGTCCTACCAACAGGTCTAACACTTTGCCCGGTTCGTTGCCAAGCACCAAATCCAAAGTGGCCTCTCCTCGTGTTGGTCTATCTATATACTGTGTCAGGAATCCTTCCTGAACACACTGGACAAACTCTGCTCCATCTAAACTATTACAACTAAAATATTTCCAATCAATATTAGGAAAGTTGAAGTCACCCATGACTACAACCCTTTGACTTCTGCACCTTTCCAGTATCTGCCTCCCAATCCACTCCTCCACTTCTCTGCAACTATTTGCGGATCTGTAAAAAAACCCCAACAAAGTGACTGCTCCTTTCTTGTTCCTGACCTCAACCCAAACTGACTCTGTAGACATATCATTCTTGAGCTGCCTTTCAGTAGCTGCTATACTCGCCCTGACTAGCAATGCCACTCCCCCACCTCTTTTTCCACCCTCCCTATTTCTTTTAAAGCATCTAAATCCCGGATATACAATTTTCACTTGTATATTTTTGGGTTTAAAATCTGTTTATTGTAAAAAATGGACTACCTTGTTTGACTCATAAAATAGGTGAGGGTGATCACATGATTCTATTTCTGGAAGCTTCTGATATGCCTTCAATGTGTAAGCATTCCAGCTGAAGCTGACAGAAAAGGCCTGGAGATGAATCATCTGCTTTAAGCCAGCTATGACAAAGGAAAACATGAAGACCCATTATGCTAAAATGAGCTGTAATGCTTTCACAGTGACCTTGTCAGCTCACACTGTAAACTCCAATAGGAAGATAAAGCTACACTGTTAATTACCTTATAATTAGCCCAACAAGACGGTCTATCAGCACCTGAAATGCTTTTACTTGTCACATGACTCAAATCAGAACTAGTTGAAATGCATAGATATGCAATCTGGGGATTCTAAATCAGTCGCTGTTTTACCTCTGAAGGGAAATTCAGATTCCAGGCTGAGTAGGCAACCTGCCTCAGACCCTCCATCACTGTCACCAAGTTGCTGGCTGAAAGGAAGCCTAAATTTTATCTAGGCCTGGCTCACTGAGGATGCTATCGTTGAGCGTTGACTTCCAGGAGGGAAAGTAAAGATTTTTTCCGAACACCTCTGGAGTTAACAAAATGTATCATTTATAACCTCTCTTGACTTGTTTACCTTTGTGTGTGTATGGGTGTGTTTATGTGTGCTTGAATGTGTGTGTACATTTTTGTGTGTAGTGATGAAAAAATTTCCTTGTGTTTTGAATGTCTTGAGTGAGATGAGGAAAACCTTTTCACTTCGAGGGTGGTATGTTTATGGAATTTCTCCCCCCCATTTGGTGGCTGAGGTCGAAACCATCAACTCATTTAAAAAGAGCCTGAATTTGCAGCTGAAGTGCTATGGACTAGGTTCTGTAAAATTGGATTAGGATGGGAAGCTACTTTACTTTGTGCAGAAGCGATGGGCTGAAAGGCCTATTTTCAGTGTTGTACCTCTTCTGTGGTTCAATGGACAGCACTGCTGTCGTCCCTCTGGGGAGCATCCCCAGCAAATCCATCCTCAATTGCTTCATCAATGTCCTTCCCTTCATAATAAGGTCAGAAATACCACGCATACAAGAACAGGCCAGATGTTTGGAATTCTGCAGTGAATAACTCATCACTTGTCTCCCAAATACTTATTTGCTACCTAAAAGATGAACCAGGAGTGAGATGGAATACTCTACTTTTGCCAGAATTGGTGTACCTGCAAAAAAAAATTTAAATGCTGAGTAATATCTAAGACAGCAGCACATTGATTAGCACCTCATCCACATTCAAATTTCAAGCCTATCGCTACTGACACACAAAGGCAGTAGTGTGCACCATACACAAGATATATTACGGCAAGTCAGCACGAATCCTTCAACAGCACCTTCCAAACCCACAACATCTACTGCTTGGAAGAGCAAGGGCAGAAGATCTTATTGAACATTAGCACCTGAACATTCCCCTATAAACCAAATGCCATCTTGACTTCACAGACAAAAAGGAAGACAGTTTAAATGGAATTGTTGAAACAGTTGCTAACCAGTACTTGAGACTAGTTGAAAATGGTTGTTCCCAATTAACACATTTCTGATCAGAAATGGTCAACACTTGATGTGACCAGACCTCCATCACCAGTTAAGAATGGCAGGTCAGCGCTGGTTATCTCTAGCCAGCTTTTGGCAATTGGAAGTGGTTGACGCTTGTATCCAGGTAGCCATAATATATTATAAATGGTCATCATTCAGTGGCTTTTCTCAGCCGAAATGCCGTTGTCTCTTTTTTGTCTTTTTTTTTGTTGTTCAAGTTGAACACAACTTATACAAAAGGGAATAAGCAAAAAATATCGGTAACAAATGAAGGCCTTGTGCATCAGCATAATATGTGCACGCCTGAAACTAGTTAAGTACCTGAAAGAAACATTGATTTTTGCTGTACGTTTCAAACCTTCATTGGGAGGAGATTAAATAAACAAACATCAATAAATTAAGCATCCTATAAATTAATAATTTTACATAAAATTTACATGCAGGTGCATTCATCTCAGAAAATGTTGTTTTGTTTTTTCACAATTTTTTATTCATCTCTTTTATCCCATTTTCTGCACTTAGACCCGGTCAGAGATGATGTATGAATCACCAGTTGATAGAGAGAAGAAAATAATGAAGCAATGTTCCTCTCAATTTTTCAAGCTAAGCAAAACAAAAGATGTTCCAAAATAAAATCACAGAATGGTCTCAAGAGAGTACAAATAAATTATTAAAAGCAGCAGCAAACCTGTCTGCTAAATTAAATGCTCCCAATAGACCCTCACTCTGTATTTCTCTCCAAATGTCTGTATAGAAAATGCAAGAAAATTAAATATTTAAGTTCCTCAACATGCCAGGTGACTACCTACCTGCATAAGTTTATAGATTATTGATTGTAGACTGAACTCTTTCTCTCCCTTTTTGTCTCCAGAAGCAACAACGTTGCATGTTTGTCACTCTGCATTTCTATAAATTTCTGCAAAGAAAATGCAAGAAAATAAACATACTTTCCATAACATGCCAGGTGACTACATACCTGCAGCATGTTATGGATTGTTGACAGTGGACAGAACTCTCCTTCTCCACCTCTCTCTCTGTCTGTCTATCTACCAAACCCTCACAATTCACAATTCTTTTAGGCTTGAATTAAAATCAATGGCCTCTGGTGAGTGCCACTCTCAAAGTTCAATCAGCTCTCAAATTCACTCCGTGCCAGGCCTGGCCAATATGCAGACAGCAAGGGCAGGGCATCAGGTTTCAAACTGTGGGAGCTGGGTCAACAACTGATACCAAACATACAGCCAACAAATGGAATTCCCGGATTGAGAACCAAGCCTTCAGCAGCAGGAGCCCTGCTTGTTTTGCAAGTTGCAACAAGTCTGAAACAACAATATCAACAAATATTTGCTTGCTGCTATCCCAAAAACACTCTTCCCCTTTCACTGGACACCACTTCACTAAGTTTTTCTCCAGCCCTGTTTTCAAGGCTGTCATCCTACTTTGCCAGATGTCCTCATGCTTCCTCAGTTATAGACACACTTCACACGCAGTCTACTTGCTCAGTACCACTCCACAAGCAGGAGGCCATTGACGTTCTTTACTATCAGACCACATCCATGCAGGCCACAGTTCACGCAACCAGATTCTGGAGCTTCTTTTGGCTCCTGCAAACCGCATGAAGATGAATGGCTGATAGAGTGAAGTCTGACCTGTTTCACTTCATTGACCAGGGGGTAGCAGTGCTCAAGGCAATGCCATTGTCGCTAAAGTAGCAACTCAGAGACCCACTAAATGTTGTAGGGACCCGGGTTTGGCTGATCACTGGAATTTGAATTCAATAAAATGAATCTGGAATGAAGAGTCAAACAATGACTGTGAAATCATTATTGATTATTGTGCACACCCATCTAGTTTACTTTTGCTTTTGAGGGAAACAAATTTGCTGCCTATTCCGGGTCTGGCCCGCATGTGACAGCAATGCAGTTGATTCATAACTGCTTCTGAAATTTAATATGGGCAGTAGATTTTGGTCCAACTAGCGCCACCCACATTCTGTGAACTAATGAAAAAAGCAGCAAGTGTCCAAGCAATTTTCTACAGGCTGTTGTCCACAGTCAAATCTGGGCTCTTCTCCATTCAGCTCTGCTGCCTCCATCCTCCTTTACCTCTCACCAGTCTTGTCCTGGCTCTTGATGTTAATCGATTTTCAGTCTCACCAGCTGCTGTCAGGCAGCAGAGCAGGTGGCTGTTCAGCTGTGTTCACCCAAATACTTGACCATGTAGGCATCTTGCAGAATCTGCATTTGAATTTGAGGTGGCCATTGTCTGAGAATATCCCTCTATATTTCTCTCAGAGATAGCAAGAACTGCAGAAGCTGGAGTCAGAGACAACAGTATGGATCTGGAGGAACACAGCAGGACAGGCAGCATCGGAGGAACAGGAAAGTTCACGTAAGGGTCGCATTCCGAACTGTCAACTTTTCTGTTCCTCTGATGCTGTCTGGCCTGCTGTGTTCCTCCAGATCCACACTGTGTTGTCCCCCTGTATTTGTTATATCTTTATGATCAGTTCAACATCTGGACATGTTGACAGTATAATTTTGCTTTATGCAGAACGTAAAACAGAAATGAGAAAATGAATGTGCATGCACCTTGAATAGATCTTCATTTTGGGAGTGTGTAATATACAGCTCAGGAATTATGCACTTGGAATACAAGCAGTAGGCTCAGAACTTTAAGCAGTCTGCTTTGCAACTTGTCCTGGCAAAAATAAGTAATATTCCAAAAATAAAGCAGAGCAACAACAACAATATGAGCACAATGCCAGGAGGTTGCAGCAGACAACTTTAGACAGTCAGTCCCCAGTTCACAGGTTAAGATTTCCCAAAAAATCGAAACTGGTCACACTGAGGTTTGCTGACCAAATCAGGTGCAAAATGGTTTCTGGTCAGATTAACCAGTTATTCTGGTTGTTACTGGTAAATACGTATTATTTCAGTAAGGGGCAGTGAAAATTTTCAACCAGTTTTGCTGTTGCCCTTTCACAGTATATATCTACTGTGTTTATCTGGTCTTGCCTACATGTGACTCCAGACCGACAGCAATATAGTTCACTCTTAACTGTCATCTGAAATGACCTGGCAAGCCATTCAGTTCAATTAGTGCTGGTCCAAACTGTATCACCCATATTCCACGAACTAATGAAAAAAGGTGACAAGGGTCCAGGCAATTTTCTGCTCATTGTTGTCCACAGATGAATTCGAGGTTTCCTCCATTCAGCTCTGCTGCTTCCACCTCCTCTACATCTATACCAGACTTGTCCTTATTCTCCATATTAACCAACTTTCAGACACACCACCTTAACTTCCTTTACTGTCATTTTCTGACCTAGTCAGCATCTTACGAACTAATTAAAAAGTAACAGGAAGAGTTGGTGATTGGTTGCCATCTCTTTCCCACGATGATGAAGTATAGGTCTTTGTCTGCCTTCAGTCAACTTATTATATTCAAAGTGGGAAAAATTATCTCTGATTGCTCATGGTGATCTATTGAGATGAATCAGTGAAAGACAGTCTCTGTACCCCTTTATTGAGTGAAAAAGGTGAAATGTTTGAGCATATTATTTTTGCCTACAAATTACAGGGCTGTGTGAATGAATGATTGTAGCTTCTAGCATGTGAATGAATCATATAGTGAGTTAGATTGATAACCTTAAATTGGGTTCAGTCTAACACTGCGGTTAGGTTATTCAGTAAATGCCTAATAGTAAAATCACATTTAACAGAGTTATAGTTTCATTCAGTGTAGAAACAAGCCCTTCAGCTCACCTTGCCTATTCCAAACAAGAAACATCAAAACAATAATAACCCCATTTACCTGTTCTTGGTCCATAGTCTCCTATGCCCTGACATTCACCACTCTCTCAGGCAGCGCATTCCAAATTACTCCCACGCTTTGGTGAAAACAACGTTTCCCGAGATCCCCTCTGAACCACTTACTCGTCAACTTAAACTGATATTCTCTGGTCTTAGACATGTCTGCTATGGAGAAAAGATTCTCCTGAGCTGCCCTATATATGCCTCTCATAATTTTGTATACCTCAAACAGATTGCACATCAGCCTCTTCAGCTCCAAGGGAAATAAACCTGGCCTATTCAGTCTCATAACTGAGACTTTCCATCCCAGACAACATCCAAGTGAATCTCCTCTGTACCCTGTCCAGTGCAATGACATCCTTCCAATGATGCAGCCAGAACTGCACACAGTATTTCATCTGAGTTCTAACCAATGCACGATAAAACTTCAACAAGACTTCTCTGCTCCTATATTCTACACCCTGGTTAATGAAGGCAAGCATCCTGTATACCTTCTTCACCATCCTGTCTACCTGTGCTGAGACCTTAAGTAATCTATGGATTTGTACTCCAAGGTCCCTTTTGTTCCTCAGTACTTGCTAGGAACCTAATATTCCCTTATTAGACTTCCCAAAATACATCACCTCACTTATAGAATCCCCACAACATGGAAGCAGGCCATTAATCATAGAAATCATAGAATTCTTACAGTGTGGAAACAGGCCATTCGGCCCAACACGTTCACATCGTCCCTCCGAAGAGCATCCCACCCAGACCCAATCTCTTATCTCTGCATTTTTCCATGTCTAACCCACCTAACCTAAACATCCCTTAGCACTATGGGCAACTTAGCATGGCCAATCCACCTACCCTGCACATCTTTGGACTGTGGGAGGAAACTGGAGCACCCGGAGCAAACGCACACAGACACAGGGAGAATGTGCAAACTCAACACAGACAGTCGCTCAAGGGTGGAATCAAACCCAGGTCCCTGGTGCTGTGAGGCAGCAGTCTAACCACTGAGCCACCGTGCCCGACAAGTGCACCCTGACCCTCTAAAGAGCATCCCGCCCAGTTCCACCCCATCCCTGCAACCCTGCATTTCCCATTACCAGTCCACTTAACCCACAGGTAATTTGCGGGTAAGTAACTGAATGCCCCACTGGATGAGGTGGTGCACAGGTGGAACTTCCTCTTCCACTAGGACCAGTAGTGGAGCCACAACACCAGCCTGGTGCAAGATTTCCACTTGGGTTGAAGCAGATTCTGGAGGCATGCCAAGCACTGTGGGAAGAAAATCGATAACCTTAGAATAGAATCATAGAATCCCTACAGTTTGGAAACAGGCCATTTGGCGCATCGAGTTCTCACCTACCCTCCGAACAGCATTCTACCCAGTCCCACCCAATCCTTGTAACCCTGCATTTCCCATCACCAATCCACCTAGCCTGCACACAGACAATTTAGCATGGCCAATCTACCTAACCTGCATATCTTTGGACTGTGGGAGGAAACCCATGCAGACACAGGGAGAATGTGTAAACTCCATGCAGTCGCCCAAGGGTGAAATTGAACCCAGGACCCTGGCGCTGTGAGGCAGCAGTGCTAATCAATGAGCCACCATGCCAATCCACATATCAAGAATAAATTAGATCTGCCATTACTTTGCCCAATTTACCAGCTGGTCAATATCAGTGTAGCATGAGACCTTCCTCCTCACTATCAACAACAATGTTGAACTCTACCTTCAGGGTTTTGCAAACATGGGCAGTTTAAGCACAGTCTGTTGCTGCCCGCTGTGGACAGCCAAAGCAATATATTGTTTTACTTGGATCACTCTTTCTGCTCAGCATCACCCCGACACTGGAACATGGACCACATTACTCAATTGTGTGTTCTTTTTGGCTTGGTGGCAGCATCCTGTATTGCAGGAAACCACTCTTTGTTTACTGTAAAGTCGCATCGAAAGATGCTGGTTTCAACTGTTGGTCAAATTGTTGGGATGCCTTCTCCTCCCAGGCTAATCAGAGTAGAATGGACACATTTCAAGATAAAAATGGCAGCCTGAAATTTTCCATGAGCTTATCTGATTTCTACTGAGTGATTATTGGACCAAAGTGGTCATTATCATGCAAGATAGTGTTGATATGCCAAATCTCAAAACCAAGCCTAAATGATTAACAAATGTTAACCTTTTCATGCAGAGGGTAGTGTGTGTATGGAACGAGTTGCTGGAGGAGGTGGTGGGGCTAGATACAATTACAGCATTTCAAAGGCATCTGGATGGATGCATTAATAGGAAGGGCTTAGAGGGATAAGGGCCAAATTCTGCAAATGAGACTAGATTAATTCGGGGTATCTGGTCGGTATGGACAAGTTGGACTGAAGGGTCTATTTCCATGCTGTACATCTCGAAGACACTATGAGTTTGTGGATGTGGCTCATTATCTTGACCAGCAAAACCAATGGGTATTTTGGCCAGAAAATGTGGGCTTGTGGTTGAAATTAGCTGGGCACATACTGGGAGATTCTTCAACTTGCATGTTGAGCAAAGGGATCTCGTTTGCTTCATCTCAAAGGTGAATTTAAGCTCAGGCTAGAATCTATTAGGGTGAACATGGAAGTTTCTAGATGCATTTGTAGGTAGAAATGTAATTAACCTGTGATTTACATATTGGAATTGAGGAATGGGTTAAAGTTTAGTGAAGATAGGCTCCTCATGGTAACCAGCAAAGGTGTTTCTTACGGCTGGACAGAGAGGGGATCCTGTGGTGGCACCATGTATTTGTGCATGAGTGATATGAATAAAACTGAACTCAACCACAGGAGATGTTAAGTTCATAAGGTTGATGAAGGCAGATTCAGACAATTGTAGTACATCTGTATCACCACGAGATAGTAACATAGTGTGAATATCAATGGATCTCTATAGAGGTCGGTTATTGAATGCTAACAGTGTGGAAAGAGAACATGTACAAGACATTGTTGTGAACATCTCTGCACTGCATGATCTTTGTGAAAATGAAGGAACCCTTCAAAGTTAAGTAAAAACCTCACTTCTAACTCATTGCAACAAATCACTGAACCATTTGGTCAGTTCATATTTTGCAGAAATAGTCATGGATGAAATAAAGTGGAAAGTCACGTTACTCTGACGTCTGGGACAACCCTGTGCCTGTGAATATAGTGAGTGATGAGGATGATATACTTCAGCAAGTTGCTCACCAGCCCTAGACAGGTCAACCATCCTTGATCATGCCTCTTTTGTTTTTAGCAATCTTTAACTTATGTACTATCTTGGAAACATGCGAATATTAAAATGAAGTTATGACTGCACTGATGCAATTCAGTGAGTACAGGGGCTATGAGCAAGTAGGATTCAGCGTGAGTTTGGATATGGTCAGCAAAGGTTTGGATGATTTATTCAAGATTGAAACCGGGAGGATGACTAGTTGAAATTTTTAATATTTGAGTCTGCATTTCAGAAAGACACAGCTGAGGACTGAAACAACAGATGACCAGAGTTCGTGAGTCATAGAGATCTACAGCACAGAAAAAGGCCCTTCGGCCTAACACATTTGCACCGGTCAAAACAACCACCTCACTATTCTAATCCCATGGTCCAGCACTTGGCCCATAGCCTGGAATGCCTTGCCATTGCAAACACATATGTAAGTACTTGTTAAATGTTATGAGGGTTCCTACCACCCTTACAGGTAGTTTTAGGAATCCTAAATTTCCACCATTCTCTGGGTGAAAAAGTTTGTCCTCACATGTTTTCCAAACCTACCTCCTGACCTTAAGTCTATTTCCCCTGGTCATTGAACCCTCCGTCAAGGGAAATGATTCTTCCTGTCTACCCTATCTCTGTCCCTCATTATATTGTACATCTCACTCAGGTCCCATGTCAGTCTCCTCTGCTCTAAGGAAAGCAGCTCAGTTGTCCAATCTCGCTTCATAAATGAAACTCTCCAGCCTAGGCAACATTCTGGTAAATTATCTCTGCATCCTCTCCAATCACATCCCTCAAATAACATGGAGTCCAGAACTGCACACAATACTCTAGCTATGGCCTACCAAACATGTTATACAGTTCCAGCATAACCGCCCTGCTCTTTAACCACGTGCCTTGACTAATAAAGGAAGGTATACCATATGCCTCCTTAAGCACTTTATCTATCTATACTGACACTTTAAGGGACCAGTGTACATGTACATCAAAATCTCTCTGATTGTTTGTGCTTCCTAGGGTCTTACTGTTCATCATGTATTCCCTTGTCTTGTTGTTGTGCTGCAATGCATAACCTCACATTCATCTGGATTGAATTCCATGGAGATGGATTTCAATGATTCTGATGCGTAGAAGCACTGATGACAGAGATCACCCTAATTCAGTCTCAGATAGTGGCCAGAAAATGGGGTGGAGTTGATGGACGCGGAATGGAGTTTGTGTTCCCATTTGAGGAACACGGGCATGGTCCTCCCATATTTAGCACACTATGACAGGAAAACATTGAATCATGGTTCAGAGATCCAAGGCCTGAGTACGGGAAATCATCAGGGGCACCACCACCGCAGAGAGTGAATGAATGAACAAGATCACTGAAACAGTTAATACTGGTCTTTAGAGTTAATAACTGGCTATTCAGACACAGCAGCAACAGAAGCAAGGACAGCAACTTAATTATTAAGAGCAATAAGGTAGTTAAACGTTGATTAGAGAAGTAATAACTGGATAGACAGAGACTTACCAGGGACACCAACAATAGCCAGGATGGGATAGTAGAAGTGTTGAATAATGTAAAGTGCATATTCAATCCGATCAGCTAACGTTATCCAAAAATAATCTAAAGAAATATAATGTAACCAAAAGGATAAACTTCTGTCCATTTTTGTAACATTCCAATCTAATGTTCTCAAATTTTGATCCATTGCTGGATCATTCCAATCTGTAGTTCTTAGATTGTATTCTCTTCTCAATTCTGGAGCCCTGTCAAAGTTGGAGGTGATGCTCCCATTGATATGATAGGTAGCACATTGAAAGGAGTCCCCTATTAATAGAAGACGGATACTCTCTCATGACACAATTATTATCCATGGAAACTGCCATTAATTACATTCACTGAACAAATAGATTCTGTTAACACTTTTCAATCCAAACCAACTGGTTTGAATGGTGAAGGAAGGAATGATGGACACTGTGCAGATTTAACCTTAATCATTCAGTCCTCCTTGGATATGAGAGTGCTGTCAGAGGATCTTAGGATTTTCAATGTTCCTATAATATACACTATTTATTAAAGGGGAGGGATAATCCTTGGATCTAGAGACATTTCAACTCCATTTTCACATCACATTGGGAAACATTTGGAGTCCATAATCTGAGAAAAAAATTAAGTTGTGCCTTGGAATAATCATACATTTATTTATAGCAGCAGCAAAGATAAGCTCATGGAAAATCAAATGGTAGCAATTACAGAAATAAGAAAATAGGGCAGATGAATGCGTGGCTCAAGAATTGATACAGGAAGGATGGTTTATACTCCTGGATCACTGGGATTGTTTCTGGGGAAGGGTGTGAACCTGAACCAGAATAGGACTAATATTCTTACATCCTTTTGCTAATTCTAATTGGATGAGTTTAAACTAGTTCAGCAGAGGCCACAGTGCTTTAGTTCAATATTGATGCAACATAACTTAGAAAAGGAACCAAGGCAGAGGGCGTTTAGCCATGTTATGTCTCAAGGGAGTAAGGTGAGGCTGGATGGCCTCTACTTTAATGTTAGAAGTATTAGATGTAAGACAGATGAGTGGGTTAAGGGCATGAATTGACACATGAAATTACAATATTACTGCCATCACAGACATGTTTTTGAGGAAGAGACCTTCCAGCCTCTAGAATCTTCAGACATGACAGGGTCAGGTGCAAAAGTTGAGGTGGTGTCTCATTACTAGCAAGGGAGTCAGTTGCTGCAGTAGGGGGCATGATATCTTAGCAGGGTCGTCAAAAGTGGCTTTGTGGGCAAAGCTTAGAAACAAAAAGGGAGCAGTCAGACTGTTGGGAGTGTATTATAGGCCCCCAAGCAATCAGTGGGCAATTGAGGAGCAGATTATTAGTAAATTCACTAAGGCATATAGAAATAATAAAATGGTAATGATATTAAGGCATTTCATCTATATCAATATTAATTGGGATAATCATAGTATGAAAGATTTAGAGAGTGGATTTCTTGAAATATATAGGAGAGCTTTTATGTCAACGCGTAGATAGTCTTACAAGTGCAAGCTTAATTCTGGGGAATGAACTAGACAGGTGGTCGAGGTGACAGTGGGGTGAATTTTAATGACAGCAGATACAACACTGTACAATTTAAGGTTGTTATGGAAAAGGAGAGAGATGTGTTTTGGATTGGGGTGAGGCAGATTTTACTAAAATAAGGCAGGATTTGGCTAAAATAGACTGGTAACAGCTACTTCAGGGTAAATCTATGTAGAACGGTGGGAGGCATTCAAGCAAAGTAATGGACAGAGTACAGGCCCAACATATTTAGGATGAAATAGAAAAGTAAGAAGCTCAGAGAACTCTGGAAATGGAGGAATATTCAGAAGTGAACAAAAAAGAAAAGAGAGATGTATAATAGTGCAAATGGAAGAAGACAATGGAGGCCCTGGAAATATATTGAAAGTGCAGGGACATTGGGGAGGGATTAGAATTCAGTTAGTACAATTAGCTGAGTGGCAGGAATCGAGGGTGGTGTTTGAGGGAAGTCTCTGTCAAGTGGGGTCTCATGGGGGTCAGTGTTGGAGGTTTATATAAATGATTTAGATTTGAACGTAGAAGGGTTGATGAGAAAATTTGCCGATAAAACAAAAATTGTGAGGGAGATAGCCTTAGACTGTTAAAGGATATAGATGGTCTGGTCAGTGGCAATTGGAATTCAATCTGGATAATTGTGAAATGATGCTCTTTGGCAGGACAAACAAGGCAAAGGAAAACATGATGAACAGTGGAACCATGGGAAGTACTGAAGATCAGAGGACTATTGTGTGCATGAATATCAGACCCTTAAGGTATCAGAACAGGGGGATAAAGTAGTTAAGAAGGCAGATAGGACATTTGTATTTATTAGTTGGGGGTGAGAGCAGGGGCATTCTGCTGGAACTGTATAAAATATAAAACATTGGATACCCTACAGTCAGAGTCTTGTATGCAGTTCTGAAATCCACCATATGGGAGGCATTTGTTAGCACTAGAGATGGTGCACAGAAGATTTACCAGAATGTTGCTGGGGCTGAAAAGTTTCAGTTATGAAGACAGATTGGACCGACAGACATAACACAGTGTGGAGCTGGAGGAACACAGCAGCATCAGAGGAATAGGAAATTTGACGTTTTGGATTGAGACCCTTCTTCAGAAATAGGGGAGGGGGAAGGGAGCTCAGAAATAAATAGAGAGAGGAGGGGTGGCGCTGGGGTAGGTAGGTGGGATGGTGATAGGTGAGTGCAGGTAGGCAGTGGTGGGGATTGGTCAGTGAGGTGGGAGGAGTGGATAGGTGAGAGAGAAGATGGACAGGTTGTGTTAGGTCAAGGAGGCAGGGATGAGTGGGAGGGTTGATCATGGGATGAGGTCGGGGTGGGGAGATTTTGAAGCTAGTAAAGTCCACATTTAGGCCCTTGGGCTGTAGGCTCCCAAAGCGGAATATGAGGTGCTGTTCCTCCAGTTTCCGGGTGGCGTCATTGTGACACTGGAGGAGGCCCAGGATGGACATGTCACCCAGGGATGGAAGGGAGAGTTAAAATGGTTCGCACCCGGAAGGTTTGTTGTTTGTCATGAACAGAGCGTATGAGCTCTATAAAGCAGTCTCCGAGTCTCCGCTTGGTTTCCCTGATGTAGAGGAGGCCACATCGGGAGCAGCGGATGCAGTAGACCACATTACGGATGTGCAGGTGAACCTCTGTCTGATGTGAAAGGTTTGTTTGGTGCCTAGAATGCAAGTGAGGGGGGAGGTGTAGGGGCAGGTGTAGCACTTCCTGCTCAGGGACATGTGCCAGGGGTGGTGGGGATCAAGTAGCAATTCCATAATTACATAGAAACATAGCAGATAGGAGCAGGAGACGGCCATTCGACCCTTCGAGCCTGCTCCCCCATTCATCACAATCACGGCTGATCATCCAACTCAATAGCCTAATCCTGTTTTCTCTCCATTACATTTGATCCTATTCGCCCCAAATGCTGTATCTAGCTGCCTCTTGAATACATTCAATGTTTTGGCATCAACCATTTCCTGTGGTAATGAATTCCACAGGCTTACCACTCTTTGGGTGAAGAAATGTCTCCTCGTCTCTGTCCTAAATGGTCTACCTCAAGTTCTCAGACCTAGGACCCTAGTTCTGGACACACCCACCATTGAGAGCATCCTCCCTGCATCTACTCTGTTAGAATTTTATAAATCTATATGAGATCCCCCATCATTCATCTGAATTCCAGCGAAAGTAATCCTAACCTAATCAATCTCTCCTCATACGTCAATTCTGCCATTCCTGGAATCAGTCTGGTAAACCTCGCTGTACTCCCTCAAGAGCAAGAGTATGTTTCCTCAGAAAATGAGACCAAAACTGCACACAATATTCTAGGTGTGGTCTCACCAAGGCCCTGTATAACTGCAACAACACATCCCTGTTCCTGTACTCAAAACCTCTCACAATGAAGGCCAACATACCATTTATCTTTCCTACCGCCTGCTGCACCTGCACGCTTACCTTCAGCGACTGGTGCACAAGGACACCCAGGTCCCACTGCACACTCCCCTCTCCCAATTTACAGCCATTCAAGTAGTAATCTGCCTTCTTGATTTTGTTTCCAAAGTGAATAACTTCACATTTATCCAAACTATACTGCATCTGCCAAGGATCTCTGCATTCTCAACACAGTTCACTCTCCCACCCAACTTGGTATCATCTGCAAATTTTGAGATGCTATATTTTGTTCCCTCATCGAAACCATTAATATATATTGTGAATAGCTGGGGTCTGAGCACATATCCCTGTGGCACCCCATGGTTACTGCCTACCAAATTGAAAATGAACCATTAATCTTTGTTTCCTCCCTGCCATCCAGTTTTCTATCCATCTCAATACACTTCTCCCAATCCCAAATACTTTAATCTTGCACAATAATCTCTTGTGCAGGACCTTATCAAATGCTATCTGAAAGTGTAAAGATACCACATCGACTGGCCTCCCCTCGTCAACTCTATGAATTATATCTTCATAGAATTCCAACAGATTTGTCCAGCATGATTTCCCCTTCTTAAATCCATACTGACTTTGTGTGATCCTGCTGCTGCTTTCTAAATGCTCGGTTATAAAGTCCTTGATAATGGATTTGAGAATTTTCCCCAGTAATGATGTTAGGCTGCGAGGCCTGCCCAGTGCCACCCGGGAAAAAAATAGAGGCAGAAATCAGAAGGCTAGAAAGTGAAGGAATCATGAAACCAGTCCAATTTGCAGAATGGGCAGCACAAGTTGTACTGATTTTGAAGCCTGACAGGTTGGTTCGCCTTTGTGGGAATTTAACAAAAACAGGAAATCGCTTTTCTCAGCTGGATAAATACCCAATCCCTTGGATAGAGGATTTATATGCAAAGCTGGCAGGGAGGCTGTCCTTCACGAAACTGGACAAGAGCCACACTTACTTACAATGCGTTTAAACGAGGATTCCCAGGATTATGCTACAATCAACACCCATGAGGGTGTGCACCAATATACAAGATTGCCTTTTAAGGAATCGTCAGCCTGTTCAACGTTTCAGTGGACGATGGAGAACATTTTGCAAGGTCTACCTCAGGTTGTCATTTATTTAGATGACGTGCTAACAACAGGGAAGACTAATAAGGAAAAATTAGAGAACTTGGACATAGTCTTTAGATGCTTTTCTGAGGCGTGTGTATGCCTAAGAAGGGAAAAAAGGTTTGTTCCAGGCCCTCCAAGTGACCTTTTTGGGCTACAGATTTGACAATACTGGGTTACACCCATTGGAAGATAAAATGAGGGCAACCAAAGGTGCCCCGGCTCCTACATCTGTCCAGGAGTTTAGGTCATTTCTTGGGCTGGTAAATTATAATAGAAAGTTCATACGTAACCTGGCTTCCATCCTGGTACATTTGCATCAACTCCTAAAAAAGGGTCAGCCTTGGAGATGGTTGTGCAGCCAAGTCATAACTTTCAGGGAAGTGAAGAAACAGCAATCATCCCTTCAGGTGTTGGCACAGTATGATCCCAAGCGACGTCTGGTTTTGACATGCGATGTATGCCATTGGGTTAGTAATAGCTCATAGGTGTCCCAATGGAGAGGAATGCTCAACAGCATATGCGTCCAGGACTTCGGCTTTTGCGTAAGTACACCCAGATAGAGAAAGAAGGATTGGTGGTCATATTCAGAGTTTGGTAGTTCCACCAATACCTTTATGGAGGAAAATTTATGATAATAACAGATCACAACCCCCTACCATGTCTGCTTAAAGAGGACAAGGCAGTGCCATCTATAGCTTCAGACCAAATTCAGCAGTGGCCTCTAATCCTAACAGCCTATAACTACAAGTCAGAACACCGTCCAGTAGGCCAAGTAGCGAATGCGGATGCATTGAGCTGCGTCCCACTGGCAAATACACCATGGTGGTACCACCAATGGAAGAGTCGGTAATGGTTTTAAATTTCCTGGACACATTGCCAGTCACAGCTGACAATATCAGGCTTTATTTGCAGAAAGATCCAGTCCTGGCAAAGTGGAAACAACTGGTGTTGATGGGGGAAACCAAAGGGCCATCACAACCATAATTGAAACCTTTTTGACCCGAAGAGACCAGATTATCGTAGAGACGGCATATTGTTTTAGGGAGCAAGAGTGATTATCCTGCCAGATACTGGTATCAATTTCACCATGGTCATCCAGGGGTTTCTAAAATGAAGATGCTGGTGAGAAATTATGTTGGGTGGCCAGCCTTGGATGCAGACACAGATGCATTGGTTGGGCAGGGTCCAGAGTGGCCAATATGGACAAGAATTACCACCAGCAGTTCTCTCACATGTGTGGGAATAGTCAGGTAAACCCTGGACTCTGCTGCACATTAACAGGTCCTTTCATGTGTTCAATGTTCATAGTAATCGTAGATGCCCACTCAAAATGGTGGGACGTGCATAGAGTTCATTTGTCAAACATGGGTCGACAACAGTAAAGCTGCATGCATCTTTTTCAATACATAGACTCCTGGAAGTGTTGGTCACAGATTACAGACCAGTAAGGAATTTTGGTATTTCCTAAAGTCAAATGGGATTCAACATATCCATACCATCCATCATCCAATAGCCTTGCAGGAAGAGCAGTCAAAACTTTAAAGGCAAGCTTGAAGAAACAGCCGACAACCTCACTAGATACCAAGCTATCATGGTTCGTATTTGATTAGAGGGCTACCTACATGCATCCACAGGGACAGCACTAGGTTAAATCTGATCTCCCCTGACCTAGGAGAGAGGAAGAAATAGCATTAAGAATTCCAGGGTCAGACACCAAGTGAGAGAAACAATTTACTCTCGGGATGAAGTTTGATGTAAGAACTATGGAAATGGCCCTTCATGAGTAAGAGGCATGGTCGATGCAACAGTCCTGTGAAGCATGTGGACCATATGAAAGCCGTGAACTCACAGACAGTGTGGGAGCAAAATGTGCCCTACTCCTTGGAATCATTGGAAAGGCTGCTGGAAGCTGTGGGTTCACTCTCTCTGTCAAGTGTTGATGAGCCTTTGCCGGTGGAAAAGAGCTGCGCTCCCATCCATTACACACCACCTGAATCCGACACCGAGTAGGAAGAACCTGATCCAGTGCTAAAACATCTCAGGAGGCTCTCCACGAGAAAGGACCAGGCTATGTTCTTGAACTCAGAGGGGATGGGATGTAATGCTTGTAACTAGTTTATCCAGCTGGACCGCATAGAATATGAGATCCCTGAGTGGGGCTGTTAATCTGTTCCAATCAGGGACCCCTGGATGACAGATAAAAAGAGGAGTGTCAGAGATTCTGACACTCCGGATGCTGACTCTGATGAGGCTGTGTCAGAGTCAAGGACAATCCATTTGCAAATAAAAAGTGACATGGTAATGGGATACCAGCCTCTGTGGAGGTATTTCAGAGGCATGATTTAAGCTAAGGGGAAGAAGGTTTAGAGAAGACGTAAGCAAAAACTTCTGGAAGACATTGGGAATCTGGAACTCAATTCCTGTAAGGGCGGGAGATGCAGAAACTGTCATAATATTAGATGTGCATTTGTGGGCTATGGGCCAAGTGCTAGAAAATGGGATTAGCATAGTTAGGTGGTTGTTTTTGGCTGGCATTCATGGGATAAGAGTAGATGTGTTTTGTATTGTAGACCTCTACAGGTTATACAATTACAGTGGCTACAGAAGCAGGTCAGATGCTGGGAATTCTGTGGCGAGTAACTGGCATCCTGGCTTCACAGTGTCTATATGCTATTGAAATGCACAAGTCAGCTGGGTAATGGAATACATTCCACTTACATATATGGGAGCAACTCCACCAACATACAAGACCAATATCATCAAGTTTGGGGTTGGGGGAAGTTTAAAAACATGTGCGAGGCATGTTTTTCACACAAAGCATGGTGAGTGCCTGGAATGCACTGCTAGAGGATATTGATACAACGGCAGCATTCAAGAAAAACCTGATCGAGTACATCAATAGGAAGAGAATATAGGGATACAGATACTGTAAGTGAAGACAGTTTTAGTATGGAAGGGTCAAATGTGTCGGCGCAGGCTTGGAGGGTCAAAGGGCCTGTTCCTGTGCTGTGTTTTTCTTTGTTCTTATCTCGGACAAATTAGTTTCCACATTCATTCCCTTCACCATTGATACATAGTTGCAACCTTGTTTACCATCTTCTGTACAAACTGTAGTGCCTTACTGTAGTGATTGGAACCAGGTGGACCTTGTTGACATTGATTGGATTGTTAACCTGGGCCAATCGGGAGGCACTGGCTGACCAATATAACCTGGGGATATTCTCGATGCCTTTTGGGAGAGGTGGGCACTGTGGGGTGCGGGGTGCGGGGTGCGGGGTGCGGGGTGCGGGGTGCGGGGTGCGGGGTGCGGGGTGC
>NC_063365.1:309624-315073 GCF_021869965.1 Rhincodon typus | reverse complement strand
GGTGCGGGGTGCGGGGTGCGGGGTGCGGGGTGCGGGGTGCGGGGTGCTTTGTTTCCCCCACAAACTCCATTTTGAATTCATCCCTACCCTTCCCCTCACTTTTTTCCCACATAGGCAGTGCCCCTAGGAGCTCTGCTTGATACTGGGCAGGCTCCTATGATGCTGCTTGGCCTACTGTGTTCATCCAGCCCTGCACCTTGTTGTCTCTGCTTGATACTGATGCTTTTGTCATGTGGATGCTTTTTCCTGGTCGAGGTATGTTAATAACGCTATTTGCACACCTGGTTTTTTTCTTAACTGTGTCTCACACCTGCACAGGCACAACGGTGCTGGGGAAAATGAGCACTACTGCTGTATGCCAGTAGTGTAGGTGTTTATAAAAAGAAAAATGAACAAAAATGTAACCAGGAGAGGCTCTCAGCCCAAAAATAAGGAAAGGGAAAATAACAAAAAAGAAGAAAATATAACCAGGATAGGCTCCCAGCCCAAAAATAAAGAAAGAAAAAAGAAAAAAAGAGAAAAAAGAAGGCAAAAAATACATATGTAAACTTGGAATACTCTCGATTTTGGGAGAGGTGGGCACCGCGGGGTGTGGAGTGCTTTGTTTCCCTGTCCAACTCGATTTTGATTTGATCTCTATTGTCACCTTCACTTTTTCCATGTCAGCATTGCTTGTATCGAACTTTGCTTGTTCTTGGTTCATTGGCCACATGGATGATTTTCCTGTTGGTAGGAACGTTGAATAAAATTATCTTGCACATCGTGTTTTTACTGACTCCTGCACTTAAACACACAACATGGACGCTGGGGAAAATAAACATTGCTGCTTTGAGGCATAGTATAGGGGTTATATATAAAAAAGAAAAATTTACATAGCTGGGGATTTAGTATCTCCTCAGTTCAGGTGACTGACTCTGCGCTGGCTGGTCACAGCCAGTGAATTGTGAAGGAGAAGGTTTACCTCTGGACTGTGCAGTTGACGCAACTGTCCTTTTGGCTCTGGAAGCTTCTATTCCTTTTGTTGCTGCTGCCTGAGCCTCATTCAGCTGCTACTGCTGCTGCCTGGGCCCCTGGTTCTGCTGCTGCTGCCTGGGCCCCTGGTTCTGCTGCTGCTGCCTGGGCCTACCCAGCCCTGCTGCTACCACAACCCAGGCCTCCCTGGGCTACCTACTGCTGCCTGGGCCTAGTTCAGCTGCTGCTGCCTGGGCCCCAGGTTTTGCTGCTACTGCTGCCTTTGCTTGGGCCTTCCTCCTCTACTGCTGCTGCTGCCTTCATCACCTGAGCCATCTGCCCTGCAGCTGTCACTGTCATCGCCTGGGCCTTCCACTGCTGTTGCTGCTACCACTGCCTGGGCTTTCTCCCTCTGCTGCTGCCACCTGGGCCCTGCCACAGGCCCCATCCGAAGACTGTCATGGCTGTCAGAGGCCCAGCCACCTGAGGACTGTTACTGCTGCCTGACCCCACTGAGGAGTTGCAGTGTCTCACAGCTCCACTCTTCCCCACTACCCTGCGCTCTCCCCTGCTGACATGGCTAGCCCCAAGATGGCAGGGCCTAGCCTTACCTATGCCGGGGTAGCCATGGCCTTGGGCCCAGCTGCTTTGGCCCTGGTTGCAACCCTACTCTCTTATAAAGGGCATAGTGGTTAAGGTGTATCTCCACTCGGATATGACCTTTGAGGCCTGCAGCAAGGCTTTGGCCAGTGTGATTGGCCTGCTCGCCATTGTTGCTGTAGCCAAGATATATGTGAAGGCTGTATTCTTCCTACTGTCCAAGCAGGCGGTGCACCTGGCGGTGCAGAAGGGGCTCACTGTTGGCGGTACATAGTTGCCTGTCGACCCTCTGGAGGTCACGGCCTAGAGGGATGTGATTTCCAACATCCCACCCTTTATTGCCAGTGAGCTTCTCCTCCCCCATTGATAATTACTGGGGAAATCTGGTCAGGTATCACGCCGGTCCTGCTCAGACTGAAGGACCTCACCCTTAAACACATCTACTTTTCCCGGTGCCAGGTCTTCATTTGCTTGGCCCAGGAGGAGTTGACCAAGGAATTGTTTATTGTGTTCCACAAGGGTGTGGCCTGCTGCATCTTCTGGTCATAAACCAGCTGGTGGCCTCCATGCTGTGGTACCAGCTGGTCTCTTTGGTCCCTCCTCCTGGTTTTGTCACTGACGTCCAGAGAATGTTGGTTCACTTCTTCTGGGACAAATAGATGCACTGGGCAACGGCACAGGTTCTCAGTCTCCCTATTGAGGAGGGTGGTCAGTCACTGGTTCCGTCTGCACCCAGGTGGTGACTTTCCACCTTCAGACCTTGCAGCGATACCTTTACATTGAACCTTCTCCTAGGTGGTGCGCCCTGGTGACGTATTTTTTCCGCCAGGTACGTAACCTCAACTACGACACACAGCGCCTGTTTATCGGCTGTGAGGGTTTGCAGGTCGCCCCACGATGCTGCCTGTCTTTTACCAGGACCTGACATGGGACATGGTTGACACGTGCTGGACCTACCCTCCATCAGGAGTAGCGGCTATCGTCAGAGAGCCATTGCTCAGGAATCCACACCTCCACAACTGTGTGTCTGAGTGGCTGGCAGAGGAGAGGGCTGTGGCAGTGGGGGTGACCAGGGTCGGGGATGTGATGGGTGGTGGGGTCCTGGGCTGGATGCTGCTGCAGGAGTTGGCACACAGGACGGCGATAGAAATCTTGTTCCTGACCACTGCCACCCAACACCTTAAAATGATGGTGCTCGGACCCGATACTGTGCTCCAGTTGGAGGGTGCTCAGGTGTGCGGTGGAATCCCATCCTTGTGTACCCCTGCCCAGACGGAATTTCACATTAGCCCCAGGATCCCGTACCTCCCGCAGGAGCTTGTGCCCCACAACCTGAGCTACCTCCGGAACATGGGTAGTATGGATTTTAGAGGGGTGAAACGACAGGTCATGTATGGACTGCTACTGCATACTGTCCAACTCTTCTCCTTCATCCACCGCCTGTACACACCTTGGCATGTCCACTTACTTGGAGGGGTCTCTATGCAGGGATCCTCCCTCTTTCCCTCTGGGGTCTGGAATGGAGGGTATTGCACGCAGTAGTCCCGTGCAACCACAGATTGCGTTTGGTTCATGGACTCCCAGCCCAACTGTTTGTTTTGTGGCACTGTGGAGTCCATGGACCATATGTATATTGGGTGTGGGCATTTGCACTCCCTTTTTAGTTATCTAAAGAATCTTTTTCTCTGCTTTTGTTTGCACTTCAGCCCCATGCTCCTGATCTTCGGGCACCTGATATGGAGAGGAGCGGGCAGATTGGAGGAACTCCTCATGGGTCTGCTCCTGGGCCTGGACAAGCTGGGCATTAACAGGTCCAAGCAGTGGGCCGTGGGGGCGGTCATTTGTGCTGACTGTCTGTCCCTCTTCCACAGCTATGTTCGAGCCCTGGTGTCCCTGGAGAAGGAGCATGTGGTGTCCACCGACATTCTCCATGACTTTAGGGAGAGGTGGAGTATTTTATATCACCTTCCAATTCTATTTTGATTTAGTCCTTACCCTCCCCTTCACGTCTTCTTTCACGTAAGCACTGTCCCCATCGGGGCTTTACTTGTCACTGGTTCCTTGGCCACATAGATGCTTTCCTGGTGGTGGAATGTTAGTAAAATTATTTATAGACCTGGTGTTTTCCCTCTGTCCTGCATCTATACATGGGTGCTGGGGAAAATAAACACTACTACTGTATGGTAGTAATGGAGGTGTAACAAGGCAAAAAAAAAACTAGGAGATTAGAATCCCCTCAGTTGAATATTGTCTCAAGCTGGCTGGCCACAGCCAGTGTACTGTGCAATATTAAATAAGGAGTGACTTAGTGACAGGACCCGGCCTCTGTGCAGTTATTCCACTATCCTAAAGATAGGAATATTTCCCACCAATTAGTGTTTCTCTTTTAAAAAAAAATTGACACGGGATTTAGAATCTCCTCAGTTCAGGGGACCGACTCCAAGCTGGCTGGCCACTGCCATTGTACTGTGCAGAAGTAACTAAAAGGTAACTTGGTGTTGGGATATTGGCCTCTGTGCAGTTATTACAGTGGTGATAGGAGAAAACTATGTACCTGAAGAGCATTTGCTTGCAACAGTTGTCTTGGAGCGGTGGTAAGCATTTCTAGCATCATGCCTTTATTTGGGAAGCTTGACCTGTTTAATCTTGCTCAAAGACTAGGCCCAGTATATGGAAAGAATGTAAAATTTTTTCCAGGCAACTGACATTGTGGCAGGTGAAAAGCAATGAGTAATCCTTCTGATTGCTTGTGGACCTGCAGCATTTTCAGTTATAAGGGGTTTAGTTTTACCAAAGGCATCAGACACACAAACCTTCCAAGAGTTGATGGAGTTGGTTAAGGAATATTACAGCCTCAACCTCCTCCAATTCTGAGACACTATCAGTTTTATTCAACTGTTAGAGAACCGGGGAGGGGAGGCGGGGGTGGGGGGTCCGTATCAGGATTTTTGATGAGGTTAAGACGATGTGATTTTGCATTAACCCTGAATGAGATGCTGAGAGACCATTTGGTAATTGGGATTAATGATGTAACCATGCAGAAGCTCCTACAGCTGAAGCCAAACTGGACATTAAGCAGGCACTGCAACTGGCTTTGTCATTAGAAAATGCAGCAAGTGGAGCATGGGAGCAAATCAGGATGGTGAGTGACTTGGAGGGGAACTTGGAGGTGATGGTGTTCCCATATATCTGCTTCCCTTGTCCTTCTAGATGGAAGTGGTCGTGGCTTTGGAAGGTGCTGTCTGAGGATCTTTGGTGAATTTCTGCAGTGCATCTTATTGATAGTACACACTGCTGCTACAGGGCATCCCAATGGAAGTGGACATCCTTACTTGTCTGATTGAGCTTGGGGAACACCACTTGAGTCTAGTCAATCACAGAGCCTTACGCAGGGCATATCCTGAGCAGGGGGACCCTAGGCCAGCCCACAGCAGAACCCAACAACAAAGCTGAGCCTTGGCCAAGTGGTTAAAAAGGTCTTTAGGATCGGGGGTTGCAAGCCCAACGTAGTTGCTGCCAGTATGCGGACTTGAGACAGCAAAGGAGTGCTACTAGGCCTGAAATGACTAAGAAAAGTCATAGGCCGGTACCCAGGAGACTGCACACCCTGGAAAGACCCCTATATGTGTGTTGGAACAATTAAGTTGCTTTGCGAGGTCTAAACCGATTAAAATAAATGGCCATCCAGTTTCCATGGTGGTTGATACCGGCGCAGAGCCATTCGTTTACACGATTTGCTTGTGTTTCCAACCCTTGAGTTTGCGCAAGACCTAAGCCAGGCTGAGAACATAGGGAACTGTTGTAAATTAGGGGTACGACTTTCAGAAGCTTGACACCATCCAGGACAAGGCAGCCCACTTGATTGGCATTACATCCACAAACATTCACTCCCTCCACC
>NC_063365.1:264805-309224 GCF_021869965.1 Rhincodon typus | reverse complement strand
CCTAGACCCTTCATCAGAAAATGAAGGGTCTAGGCCCGAAACGTCAGCCTCTCTGCTCCTATGATGCTGCTTGGCCCACTTTACATGTTGACCAGGATGCAATTCCGTGATTTTGTATTGGTCTGCCCAGTGCCATTTGCCTTGCGGGCAAAAGTAGAGACAGAAATCAAGAGGCAAAGGAATCATCAAACCAGCACAGTTTGCAGAATAGGCAACACTGGTCATATCGATTGTGAAGCCTGATGGCTCAGTTCACCTTCGTGGAGCATTTAAACAAATAGATAAATATCAAACACTCGCACAGAGGAGTTGTACGCAAAGTTGATGGGGAGGCTGTCCTTTACAAAGCTGGATATAAGCCATGCCTACCTGTAATAACGACTGAATGAGTAGACCCAGAAGCACGCCACAATTAACACCCATAAGGGTTTATACCAATATACAAGACTACCATTTGGAGTATCATCAGCCTGCACCTTTTTCCAGCAGACCATGGAAAACATTTTACAAGGGCTACCCTGGGTTGCCATTTCTCTGGATGACTTGCTAATAACCAGGAAGACCAATAAAGAGCATTTGGAGAACTAATGCTTATATGTTTCTTTCAGGCAATCATGTGCCTTAGAAGGGTAAAATATGAGTTCCAGGTGTCACAAATGGTCTACCTGAGTTGCAGAGTCAACAAAATGACATTACACCCGTTGGAAGATAATGTGAGGGCGATCAAGGGAGTCCCGGCTCCCATGTCTGTAGTGGAGCTTAGGTCTATTCCTTACGTTAGTGAATTATTACAGGAAATTCATATGTAAGCGGGCCTCCAGCTTGGCACCCTTACACCTGTGATTGAAAAAGGATCAGCCTTGGAAATGGTTGTGCAGCCAAGAAGTAGCCTTTAGGGAAATAAAACAGCAGCCATCGTCACCTAAGGGGTTGGCCCACCACAATCCAAAGTGAGAGGTGGTGCTGACATGTGATGACTCCTTGTATGGTATCAGAGTAGTGATGGCTCTCCGGTGGCCCAATGGAGAGGAAGGCCCTAGATCATATGCTTCCCGGACTCTGGCTGGTGCTGAACACAAGTATGCCCAGATACAGAAGGAAGGTTTGGTGGTCATCTTTGGTGTAAGGAAGTTCCACACTACCTTTATGGATCGGAATTTGACATTGTAACAAATCACAAACCCCTGCTTCGGGCTACTGAAGGAAGAAAAGGCGGTGCCACCCATTGCTTCTGGTAGAATTAACCGTTGGGCCCTTATTCTCAGCGCATACCAAGTTAAAGCACCGTCCAGGAAGCCTAGGGGCTAATGCGGATGCCCTGAGCCACCTCCCACTGGCAGATACTCCACTGGTGGTGGGTCCCCTGGAACAGACCGTTCTGGTTTTAAACTTCCTGGACACTCTTCTGGTCACTGCTGACAATATCCTACTACGGAGACTAAAACATTCTGTCCTAGTAAAACTAAAACAGCTGGTGGTAATGGGGGAAATAGAAGGGTCATCACAATCAGGACTGAAACCTTTCTGGACCTGGCAAGACCAGATCACTGAACAGGATGGCATATTACTTTGGGGAGCAAGAGTGATTGGCCTGAGTAAAGGTCACTGCCAGATTCTGGCCAAACTCCACCAGGATCATCCAGGGATTTCCAAAATGAAGATGGTAGACAGAAACTATGTCTGTGGCCAGGCTTGGATGCTGACGTAACTGCGTTAGTGGGGCAGTGCCTAGAGTGCCAACAGGGCAAAATGTTCCATCAGCGGTGGCCCCACATTCGTGGGAATGGTCTGGTAAACACTGAACCCACTTACATGTTGACTATGCTGGTCCTTTCATGGGCTCAATGTTCCTGATCATTGTGGTTATGCATTCAAAGTGGTTGGACGTGTATAAACTCCATTCGGCAAACTCAGGGATGATGATTGAGAAGCTGTCAGCATTGTTTGTGATACATGAACTTCTGGAATTATTGTTCACACACAATGGAGCTTCATTTACCAGCAGGGAATTTGAGTATTTCCTGAAGTTGAGTGGTCTGGTGGAAAGAGTGGTCCAAATGTTGAAGGTAGGCTTGAAAACGCAGCCTAAAGTGTGACTTGATACCAAACTTGGGGGAGTTAATTTGGAGGGTCAGGAATATTCACAAGTTCAGAACGGTAGTAAGGAACCAGGGGTAGTCACAAATAAAGGGTGTCTGTGGGGTATTACTAGGATCAGGGAGATTGTAGGAGGGTTATCATGAGTGATTGGCTTTCAGTTATTTAGTTAACCTTGTGTTACACTAGATTTTAATTTGTGTAACTTTTCCTGGCTGAATATCTAAATGAATACATTGGAATTCTCCAAAGTCTCTGGAGTTAAGACTGTCATGGAGGCTCCTAGCAGCAGAGGAACTTCAGCCGTTGAAACTACCTGGCAATTCCCAAGTAGATCAGCACATCAGGACATCCACAGCATTGTAATGTCCATCTCTTGTTGTCTGTCCAGTCTGTGATAATCTGGTGTCTGGTATATCTGGGCCCAAGTACTGGGATGGCTATGGAGATAGTTACCTGAGAAAGGGAATATTCTCATGTGTTTCCCTCATAGATTCCAGAACTACATCATCCATCCCCACCCAAATCCCGAGGGGAGTCAAGATTCAGACACAAAGAGGAGGTAGAAATGCTCCAGGATCCACCAACAATCTCACTCAGTAGATACCATCCCAGAGAGATGCACTCCTGTGGCTGCAAAGCTGGGCACGGAATAGGGAGCTTTGAGTGTCATGTACAGCACCAGAGTGCAGGAGGAGATATCAGAAGCAAAGGTTTCTGTGCACTGTTCAAGAATAAGGTTTGAGTGGAAGGGGATGCACTGGGGAAACAACAGTCAAAAGGATGTTTATGGAGCAGCCAGGTAGAGTCTATAGACTTTCACTTTGGGATCAGTATTTAGCAACAGCTAAATGGTCTTCTGGTTAGGTTCTCCAAGGCATTCTAAGTCTATGCACACAGAATGGAGGAGTTCTGTGGGTTGGAGAGCACATGATGAGCAACAGCAAGACAATGGCCAAAACTTGTGAAGATCTCATGCAATATGTGAGCTCTCCTGCAATGTGATTCTAGCTCATGCAGATGTGTGCAAAGAGTGAAGAGCCTCAAAACAATACTATCTCATAAGAGTTCTGAGGAAGGGTCCCCCAAAACATCAACCCTGATTTCTCTTCACAGATTCTGTCAGATCTGCTGAGCTTTTCCAGCAATTTCTGTTTTTGTTACTATCTCACAAGAGGCAAATTCAATGTCTTAAGGGATAATAGCACTGCCCATGTAGCTTACCTCATCCAACAATCAGGACATCACTCTAAGGGCTGAGTAAATTGAATAGGAGACTCAGCCTGAACTAATTCTTTGCTCCCTCAGATAGAAGAATCATCTGCTATCCAGAACCAAGCCAGGTTGATAGGCCTTGCAGAAATGCAGATAATGTAATTGCAAGGATATTCCCATGCAATGAGGTCAGGGAGGTCATCAGGTCTCTCCACCTCCTCTGAGATAACCAAGGACGGCAATTCCTCTGAGATAACCAAGGACAGCAATGCATAAAAATGCCCAAGTGTAGAGACAGCACGATGGCTCAGTGTATAGCACTGCTGCCTCACAGCACCAAGGACCCAGGTTTGATTCCAGCCTTGGGTTACCACAAGTTTGCATATTTTCCCTGCATCTGTGTAAGTTTCCTCCTACAGCTCAAAGATGTGCAGGTTAGGTGGATTGACCATGGGAAATGCAGGGTTACTGAGACAGGTGGGATGCTCTTCACAAGGTTTGTGTGAACACGATGGCCCAAAAGGCCTGTTTCCATGCTGTAGGGTTTCTATGAATGAGGACATTGTGGTGGTTCCAGACTAATTTCCTCACTGTGGTTTTCAAATGAGCAAATGAGTTAAACAGATACCTGACACCATCATTCTTTTTATCAGCAAACATCAAACTATTGGCACAATGTTTTTAAGATGCTGAAGGCGTTATGTGGTCAGAAGTTATAATTTTCTCACTGCCATACTGCACCCTGCATCCAATAAGGCCTCCTCAAAGATGACACGTTAGTAGATCCATGGTGCATTCAATGAAGTGTCTTTGGTTTTTCAAAGTCTGTCCTCTCCATTTCAGATCTTGGGTTGGACTCTTCCAAAGCAGATCCCTTCCTAACAGTATCAAGGGTGTATCTATCATCATGGGCTGTAATGGCACATGAGGCAGCTCACTATCACCTTCTCAAAGACAGTTAGGTATAGACAATAATTGCCAGTCTAGCCATCCAAGAAAACACCCATGTGTTCCTTGTGGAAGACCAAAATTGGTTACTGCTTCGGGATGAATAATATAACTACAGCTGAGATAGTGGACATTTGGCAAAATGCAGTCCTGTGCATGGTTACACACAAACTGTATGTGAATGGGACACAGGTTTTTTGAGTCCCTGTACCTCTCCTTGCTGACATGAACCACATACACCATTGATACTCCTGCTATTTTGGAAAAACTTTGCAATTTCTCACCATGCTTCTCCCAACTGAAGCAATAAATAATGCATCCACGTCTCCTGGCTTTTATGGTCTCTATCACCTTGTGAATACATTGATGGACTGCATAAGATGAGGTTATGGACATTCATCTACTACTGCATAGAAAGCTCCAAATCCATAGAGGTTCATTGAGAGCCTGACTTGAACAGCCACTGACAGCACTGTTCCCACCCTGAGTGAACTGGACTGTCTGCTGCTGCTCCCTGGATCCAGCTGTATAACAAACAGTCTGCTGGGCCTGGCCTTGGATTGAACTGTTTGCTGCTGTTGACTGGGCCCTGATACCTAGTTTTGTTTTCTCCATCAAGAGGGTGCAGCAGCTATTTAGATGGCAATCCTGACACCAGTCACCTGGGGTGGGGGCCAAGCTGTTCCTAGGCTGGGTTGGTTGCTACTGCTGCTTTGGCCCCAACTGTGGCCCCGTCGCCATTCATACACATGTCCAAGGGCCTGGGAATTCAAATTTATCCTCACCCGGACATGACAATAGATGCCTGCTCAAAGGGGATGGCCCACTAACCATTGTGTGGCATCTACGATATATGCAAAGGCAGTGTTTTTCCTTTGTTCCATCTTGCACTGGAGGAGGGGCTCACTGTGGGTGGGACCTATTCACAGTTCAATCCTCTGGAGGTCACTGCACAAAAAGTTGTGATCGCCAATGTCCCACACTTTCTTGCCAGTGAGCTTCTCCTCCCCCATTTAGACTGCTGGGGGAGATACAGGCAGGGATTACACCTATGCCGCTCGGACTAAAGCACCCGAACATAAAATATGTCGACTCATTCTAACGCCTGGTCTTCGTTAGCTTGGTCCAGGAGGAGGTGATCGAAGGGACTGTTTTTGTGCTTCGTTGAGAGTGGCCTACCATTCCTTCTGGATGGTGTGTGGTGTCAGCTCCTTAATGGGGTGGGGCACTTGGCCAACCTCGAAGGCCACCAAGAATACACTGGTGGCCACTGCTGTTCCCACTGTCTCTGCCCCTGCCCAAGCTGGTGTCCCCGTTATCACAGTCTCAGGTGGGGGGATGGGAGAGTTGGTAGTGGGCCCAGCTGGAAAGAAGATGCAGGGAAATACCGAACACCTTGAGGCTGTCCCCCTGAATGTGTCTGCTTTTGCCCTGGAGCTGGTTGTAGTGAGCTCGGGGTCAGAATCTCGACCTGCCTCACCCCTGGTGTGGAAATGACCCTGTTGCCATGTCACGGGGTGGGGTGGGGGGGTGCAGGTGACCCGGTGTTGGGAGAGGAGCGGAGCCCCGAGTCTCTGCCACCTGATGATTCAGACCCAGAACACCTCCGATGGAGTTCGCCAAGGAAACCCTTGACAGTGAGGAAGGTGAGGGGCCTGTATTCCCTTCCATCCACCACAAGGAGTTTTTAAACTTGGTGACGGTGTCACAGTGCTGCTGACATGAAGTCTTCCACAGCTGCCTCAACATCAATAGCAGCAGGAAGTCACAATGCAGGTTCCAGAGCTTCTCTGTCCTCCAGAATGGGAAATGTCGGTGCCTCGAGCAAGAAACCCACACCATTCCAGGAGATGAAGCCACCTGACTCCTGGGGTGGCAAGGAGAGTCTATATGATTCACCCGCCACTAACCTGGTGTGATACCTAGCTTGACAAAAACCGAAAGAACTGCGGATACTGTAAATCAGGAACAAAAATAAAGTTGCTGGAAAAGCTCAGCAGGTCTGGCAGCATCTGTGAAGTAAAAAACAGAGGTAACGTTTCAAGTCCGGTTCTGCAGAAGGGTCACGGGACCCGAAACGTTAACTCTGGTTTTTTCTTCACAGGTGATGCCTATCTTGTTGGCCTGACATTTTCAGCCAGAAATCTTGGGGGTCAAGGAACCTTTGCCAGGGCATTTGCTTCACCTGCCAGGCTGGCTGGGGGGCATGGTGCTTCACTTTATGAACATATATGGTCCTCTGGTTGAGTTGAGGCAAACACTGTTCTTTGAAGAAGTGTCTGCTCAGCTCGCCTCCGTCAACAAAGGCCAGTGCATTATCCTCGGGGGTAGGAGGTGCAGTGGATTTTAACTGCACTCTTGAGTCCATGGAACAATGTGATGCCCGGTCTGGTTTTGTGTTGGGGAGGAAGTTGGGGGATTTGGTCAAGTCGTTCGACCCTGGTGGAATTTCCATCCTGACTTCATCGTCTTCACCTTTGTGAGGCCTGGGGTCAGACTGTCGAGGAGCAACCGCCTGTATGTTCCACGGGCGTATGCCTCCTGCTATCCAGCATGTGGCAGGTGCCATGCAAGGACCATCACTTGGTGTGGGCGGACCTCCTCTTCAGCGCCCGGCTCGGGTCCAAGTACTGGCATTTTAACAACCTGCTGCTGGAGGATGAGCAGTTCCGGGTCTCGTTTCGTTGGTTCTGGGCTGGGTGGAGAAGGAAGCAGTGGGTCTTCCCCTCCTTGAGGCTATGGTAGGATGTAGGCAAGGCTCATGTTCGCATCTTCTGTCAGGAGTACATGAGGTGGTTGATGAAGAAGCAGAAATCCAAGATCAAGGAATTGGAGAAGGAGGTGCTCGACCTAGAGTCATGCCTCAGTCAGCTCGATTCTGACCCGGCACTGCAGGGGGTGTACAAAGAGAAGAAGGCAAAGCAGCTTGTATGGTCTTGGGGCATATAGGTGAGATCGCGGGTCTGGCTTCTCCAAGACCTGGGCTGCAGCTTCCCCTTCTTCTACTCACTGGGAAAACAGCGTGGCACCCGTTAGAAACTCCTTGTGCTGCTGGCTGAAGATGGGTCCCTTGTCTTGGATCTGGAGGGCATCAGCGTCCAGATCAAACTCTATTACATGGCTCTGTTCTCTCTGGATCCATCCAGCAAGGATTCTTGCAGCGGTTTGTGGGGGGATCTGCTGCAGATCAGCCAGGGTGATGCTTGATACTCCCAACACTTTAGAGGAGTTGACAGGCGCCCTAACATGGCTCTTGAAGGGCACATCCCCAGGGCTGGGGATAGGCTGACAGTAGAGTTCTTCATAGTGTTCTGGGACATCTTTGGTTGGGGGTTCGGGGGGAGGGAATGACAACACGTGGGTCCTGAAGGAATGTTTTGCAGTGGGACAGCTGCCCCTTTCTTGACACGGGGCAGTCATTGTGCTGCTGCCAAAGAAAAGACACCATGATCTATTTAAGAACTGGGGTTCTGACTCCCTCTTCAGCTGGATTACAAGGTTTTCATCAGGGTGTTGTCATATCACCTGAGATCTGTGCTGGACCACATGATCCATCATAACCAGTCGGACATGGTCCTGGGCTGGAGGATCCATGACAACATCCATCTGGTCCAGGATTTGATTGATTTTTCCCAGAGGACTGTTTGTTGAGTGCCTTCCTGTTCCTCCATTAGAAAAGACATTCGATAGTGTCGATCATGAATATTTACTCGGGACTTTGTGAGCATTTGGGTTTGAGACACAGTTTATTGCTTGGATTCGACTTTTGTATGCTGCTGCAGAATGTCTGATTAAAGTTAACAGGTCAGTCACAGACTCTCTGCACCTGCCTTCAGACCCCACAACAATACTTTTTACATCGAGCCTCCTCCCAGATGGTGCGCCCTGGCAAAGTATTTTTTCTGACAAATTACGATACGCAACTCTCGTTTATTGACCGTGAGGATCTGCAAGTTGCCCTCAGGATGCTGCCTGTCTTTTACCATGACCTGATCAATGTCTAGAACATGATCAACTTGTTCCATGCCTTCCCACTGCCAGGAGCAGCGTTGCTCAGGAATCTGCACCTCCACCATCGCTGGTTCCAGTGGCTGGTCATGGGAGGGGAGGGCCATGGCTGCAGTGGTGACATGCTGGGTGGCAGAGACCTGGGCTGGATGTTGCTGTAGGAATTGGCAAGCAGGGTGGCAATGGATGTCCAGCTCACAAACAATGCCATCCATCGCCTGAAAACAGTTGTGTTTGGATCTGATGTCATGCACCATTTGGAGGATGCTCAGGTGTGTAATGGAGTCCTGTCTGTGTGTACCCCTGCTAGGATGGACCCTAGGTCTTTAACTTGCCTCAGGAGCCTGCACTCCACAACCTGAGCCACCTTCTGATTATGTGTTGTGTATCTTTTTGCCTTGCAAAAAGGCGGTTTTTGTACAAGCTACTCTTGCACACAATCCACATCGGCTCTTACTTCAGACACCCGGACACACCTTGGCATATTTGTTTGCCACTGGGCAGCGGGGATCCCACTGGAGGGCTCTCTATGTAGAAGTCCTCCCTCTGTTCATCAGGATCCTGGGGTGGAGGGTGTTACATGCAGTAATCCCTTATAATCACAGATTGAAGTGATTCACGGATTCCAAGCCCAACAATTTATTTTGTGGCGCTGTGGAGTCCAAGGACCATGTATGTATTTGTTGTGGACATTTGCACTCCCTTTTTAATTATTTGAGAAACCTCCTGTTATGTTTTTGGTTGCACTTCAGCCCCACACTCCTGATCTTTGGGCATCTGGTGCAGGGGGGTGTGGGCAGGTCAAAGGACCGCCTCGTGGGTTTGCTCCTGGGCCTGGTCAAGCTGGTAATTGACAGGTCCAGGCAGTTGGCCGTGGAGAGGATTGTCTCCGCCCCTCTTCTGCGATTACATTCAAGCCTGGGTGTCATTGAAGAGGGAGCACGCAGTGTCCACTAATGCTCTTGATGCTTTTAGGGAGAGGTGGGCATGCGGGAATGGAGTGCTTTATTTCCCTCTCCAAATCCATTTTGATTTAGTCCCCTCCTTCTCTCCCTAACCCCTCCCTTCACATTTTAATGACAGCATTGCCCTTAACAGGTTTTGCTTGTTAATGTTCAGTTGGCCACATGGGTGTTTTCCTGGTGGAAAAAATGAAAGGTATAGAAAGGTGTCTTTCTGCTGTGTCAAAAAAGAAATCCATATATTGTCCCTTGTCTTGTGGTGCAGTGGCAGTCTCCCTGCCCCTGGACCAGGGAGGCCAGGGTTCAAGTTCCACCTGCTCCAGGGGTGTGTAATAACATCTCTGAACAGGTTGATTAGAAAAAATAGGTTAAATAAAAAAAACACAGTACTGATATCTCTTCCAAATGAACCGCAATCCTTTCAACATTAATCCTAACAAAAAGAATTGTCTTCATAACAGTTAGTAAAGGAAATCCAATTGAGAACATCTCAGTATTTCATCAATTTATAGAATACATTCACGTGTAAATATATAACATCTGCTGTAGTCTCGTTTCTCTGGTGGGTGCTGACTGGATTGTCTGGAGTGAAAACAATGGGGCATCCTCCCCTCTTATAAGAAGATGCTACCATTCCCTTGGGGCACATTTGGTTTTCTCACAGCATCACCAATTTGTGTGTCTATACTCCGCCTTGTAACCCAGTCAACCATGGACCTGCATTTGGGAAGTCAAAAATGCAGAGGTAGTGTGAAAAGGCACACATATTGTCCCATCAGTTTGAGTAGAGGATTCTGGGCTTGGATTAGTCACATAGTGTAGGAGTAAATTACCGCAGATGCTGGATTCTATACTGTAAACAAAAAATGCTGGAGATCACAGTGGTTCGCAGAATCCATGGAGAGAAAGCAAGCTAACATTTCGAGCCTAGATGACCCTTCATCGGAGTTGAAGTGAAATATGGAGGGGGCAGTATTTATGCAATGGATGGGAGGTGGAGTGCTGGAGGAGAAAGTTTAAGTGATCAGAAAGTGAGATTGGCAGAACAATGGTGTGTCTAACTGCCAGACTAGAAAGGACAAACAGTTCCAAAGGAGTGGGGAGGAGAAGGTGTAAATATTTTTCTGTAATATATTCACTAATTCAACCTTTGCAGTGGGAAAGTTCAGATTCCCTAACCATTTGAATGAAGACTTTTCTCCTCAACTCTGTCAGAAATGGCTGCCCTATAATTATTGAAACTGTGATCCTTTTTTTAAGACTCCTATCCTCAAGAGCCTTCAATCTCCTTATTAATAATCAGAATACAAGATGAACACCTTTTACTTGTCTTAACTATATTAATCTATTCTATTTAGATGCCTTCCTAACAGTCTCCAATCTCAGGATTTAGTCTGATGAACCCTGGTTGTAATTGATTTAAGGCGAATGTGTGCTTCATTAGGTAAGCAACCCAAATGAATTCATATCTGTGCACTTGTGGCTTAGAGAGTTACCTCAAAGCATAACAGAAATCACATTGCATCACTAAATACATCACTGATACAGGTGTTTGGTTCACAGCATGTCTCATTTGTGGACAAAGGAAATCTGGATTGTAGGATGCATAATCCTATTAGAGCCAGTCATTCACATAAACTCACCACATGCACATAAATACAGGGCAACATCAAATATTTCAATACAGTAGTAAAGTAGGAAAAAAAATCATGTAAATTAAATAATCCTGTTCACTTCAATATGTAAACTTTCTGATTAGCCAATGTTAATATTTTGCCATTCCTTCAGTGTCGGTGGGTCAAAACCCTGGAATACCTGCCTCATGGCATTTTGGGTCTATCCACATCAAATGGAATGCACCACCTTCTCAATGGCAATGAGAGGTGGGCAATAAATGCTGGCCCAACCAGCGATGTCCATATCCCATGAATCAATAATAAAAAAAATACAGTTCAATGAGACAGGTAAGCTAGTACAGAAAAGTGGTGAAACTGGCTCATGATGAATCTTAGACTCCATACAGTGAAGCCATTGATCTACAGTACAATTGACATGATGAAAACATCAACATGATTCACACTCAGAGCAATAAAAATAAAATGAGGATAGGTTAGACAGGCATGGCTTATTTCTGCTTAAATTTAGAAGAGTGGGGGTAACTGGACTGAGGTGCGCAAGATCCTTGAATGATCTTAATAAAGTGGACATGGAAAACATGTTTCCTCTTGTGTGTGAATCCAGAACTAGAAGGCACTGTTTTAAAATTAGGGTTGTCCTTTCAAGACAGATGAGTTTTGTTTTCTCTGAAAGGGTTGTGTGACCATGGAACTCTGCCTTAGACAACAGGTAATTGAGTATTTTTAATACAGAGAGAAATCCTTGTTAGGCAGTGGCTTTAAGAGCTATGATGGGGGTGTTGGGTGGTGGCGGTGGTGAGGGAGTGGGGTGTGTGGTGTAGATGGGAATGTGCAATTCAAGAAGAAATAGATCAGCCATGATCTGAGAGTCACAAATGACGAGGTTAAAATGATAAATATTCAAGTGGCTAGAATTTGATAAGTGCAGATACCACAGCAAGTTGTTGAACTGCAAAACAGCCCCTCAGATACAGAATTGGCTCAAAGATAGGAGACACAAGGCGGTGGTGGAGGGTTGATTTTCAGACAGGAGGCCCATAACCAGTGGTATGCCACAAGGGATCAGTGCTGGGTCCACTGCTTTTTGTCATTTATAATCAATGATTTGAATGTGGAAATAGGAGGTATGGTTATTAAGTTTGCACTAAAATTGGTGGTGTAGTAGGCAGCAAAGAAGGTTACCTCAAAGTACAGCGGGACCTTAATCAGATCGGCTGATGGGCTGAGGAGTGGCAGATGGAGTTTAATTTAGATAAATATGAGGTGCTGCATTTTTGAAATGCAAATCAGGGCGTGACTTTATACATTTAATGGTAAGGTCCTGGGGAGTGTTGCTGAACAAAGAGATCCTGGAGTGCAGGTTCATAGTTCCTTGAAAGTGGAATCATAAGTAGACAGGAGAGTGTGAAGAAGGCATTTGGTATACTTACCTTTATTGGTCAGTGCATTGTGTGTAGGAGTTGGGAGGTAATGTTGCGTATGAACAGACATTTGGGTTAGGCCACTTTTGGAACACTGCATTTAGTTCTGATCTCCCTGCTGTAGGAAGGATGCTGTGAAACTTAAGAGGGTAGAGAAAAGATTTACAAGGATGTTGCCAGGGATCGCAGGTTTAAGCTATAGGGAGAGGCTGAATAGATTGAGGCTATTTTCCTTGGAGTATAGGAGGCTGAGGGATGACCTTTTATAGAAGTTTATAAAATCATGAAAGGCATAAATAGGATGAATAACCAAGGTCTTTTTCCCCAGGGTGGGGGCAGTCCAAAACTAGAGAGCATAGGTTTAAGGTGAGAGGGAAAGATTTAAAAGGGATATAAGGGGCAACTTTTTGGATAGAAAGGGCAAGATTAAGGAACCATGGATGACAGGTGAAATTGTGAGACTAGCAAAGAGGAAAAAGGAAGCATACATAATGTCTAGACAACTGAAAACAGACGAAGCTTTGGAAGAATATCAGGAAAGTAGGACCAATCTGAAACGAGGAATTAAGAGGGCTAAAAGGGGTCAGGAAATATCTTTAGCAACCAGGGTTAAGGAAAATCCCAAAGCCTTTTATTCGTACATAAGGAGCAAGAGGGTAACTAGAGAATGGGTTGATCCACTCAAGGACAAAGGCGGGAAGTTATGTGAGGAGTCAGAGAAAATGAGCGAGATTCTTAATGAGTACTTTGTGTCGGTATTCACCGAGGAGAGGGACATGACGGATGTTGAGGTTAGGGATAGATGTTTGATTACTCTAGGTCAAGTCAGCATAAGGAGGGGGGGAGTGTTGGGTACTCTAAAAGGCATTAGGGTGGACAAGTCCCCAGGTCCGGATGGGATCTATCCCAGGTTACTGAGGGAAGCGAGAGAGAAAATAGCTGGGGCCTTAACAGATATCGTTGCAGCATCCTTGAGCATGGGTGAGGTCCCGGAGGACTGGAGAATTGCTAATGTTGTCCCCTTGTTTAAGAAGGGTAGCAAGGATAATCCAGGTAATTATAGACCGGTGAGCCTGAAGTCAGTGGTAGGGAAGCTGCTGAAGAAGATACTGAGAGATAGGATCTATTTACATTTGGAAGAAAATGGGCTTATTAGTGATAGGCAGCATGGTTTTGTGCAGGGAAGGTCATGTCTTACCAACTTGATAGAATTCTTTGAGGAAGTGACAAAGTTGATAGATGAGGGAAGTGATATGGATGTCATATACATGGACTTCAGTAAGGCGTTTGATAAGGTTCCCCATGGTAGGCTGACGGAGAAAGTGAAGTCGCATGGGATCCAGGGTGTACTAGCTAGATGGATAGAGAACTGGCTGGGTAACAGGAGACAGAGAGTTGTAGTGGAAGGAAGTTTCTCAAAATGGAGAACTATGACCAGTGGTGTTCCACAGGGATCAGTGTTGGGACCACAGTTGTTTGTGATATACATAAATGATCTGGAGGAAGGTACAGATGGTCTGATTAGCAAGTTTGCAGATGACACTAAGATTGGTGGAGCAACATATAGTGAAGGGGACTGTCGGAGAATGCAGCAGAATATAGATAGATTGGAGAGTTGGGCAGAGAAATGGCAGATGGAGTTCAATCCAAGCAAATGCAAGGTGATGCATTTTGGAAGATCCAATTCAAGAGCGAACAATACAGTAAATGGAAAAGCCCTAGGGAAAATTGATGCACACAGATCTGGGTGTTCAGGTCTATTGTGCCCTGAAGGTGGCAACGCAGGTCGATAGAGTGATCAAGAAGGCATAAGGCATGCTTTTATTCATCGGACGGGGTATTGAGTACAAGAGTTGGCAGGTCATGTTGCAGTTATATAGGACGTTGGTTTGACCACATTTGGAATACTGCGTACAGTTCTAATCACCACATTACCAAAAGGATGTGGATGCTTTGGAGAGGGTGCAGAGGAGGTTCACCAGGATGTTGCCTGGTATGGAGGGCGCTAGCTATGAAGAGAGGTTGAGTAGATTAGGATTATTTACATTAGGAAGACGGAGGTTGAGGGGGGACCCGATTGAGGTCTACAAAATTATGAGAGGTATAGACAGGGTGGATGGCAATAAGGTTTTTCCTGGAGTGGGGGACTCAATTACTAGGGGTCACGATTTCAAGGTGAGAGGGGAAAGGTTTAAGGAGATATGCGTGGAAAATTCTTTACGCAGAGGGTGGTGGGTGCCTGGAATGCGTTGCCAGCGGAGGTGGTACAGGTGGGCACGATAGCATCATTTAAGATGTAGCTAGACAGATACTTGAATGGGCAGGGAGCAGAGGGATACAGATCCTTGGAAAATAGGTGACAGGTTTAGATAGAGGATCTGGATCGGTGCAGGCTTGGAGGGCCGAAGGGCCTGTTCCTATGCTGTAATTTTCTTTGTTCTTTGTTCTTTTCATGCAGAGGGTGATGCATGAATGGAATGAGCTGCAAAAGGATGTGGTGGAGGCTGGTACAATTGCAGCAATTAAAAGACATCTGGTATGTACATGGATAGGAAAGGTTTAGAGGGATATGGGCCAAATACTGGCAAATGGGATTAGATTAATTTAGGATAGCTGGTCAGCATGGATACGTTGGACTGGAGGGTCTGTTTCCATGCTTCAGTATATAGATGGGATGTAGCAAGGTCACACAAGCAAGATGGATGTGCAAAAACAATGAATCAGAGATAGTAGGAACTGCAGATGCTGGAGACTCCGAGACAACAATTGTGTCAAATTAACTGACAGCAGATGATCAGATTCTTGCTGATGTATCAGTTTACCTGTCCCATTAAATGACGGTAACTTGCATAGTTTCTTGTGGCTTGCCGAAAATTTTCTGATGAAGGGTCTAGGCCCGAAACATTAGCCTTTCTGCTCCTATGATGCTGCTTGGCCTGCTGTGTTCATCCAGCTCTGCACCTTGTTGTCTCTGCAAAAACAATGAATTGCTTTTTAAAAATCAGACTTGAATGGGCCGCAATGTTGTTAACATGCAATGGAGATGGATGGTTTACAGGACTGTAAGGACACAGACAATAGAGTTTGCAATGACCATGGGTATGTGCAGGTAGAATGTGGGAGACAATCTTGGATTATGTTTGAGGAGCCGCAGTGAGTGGGCACAAATTCTGGATGGAGGGTTTCAGCAGAAGATAGATTAAGGCCTCGGCAAGCCACAAGAAACTATGCAAGTTACCATCATTTAATGGGACAGGTAAACTGATACATTAGCAAGAATCTGATCACCTGCTGTCAGTTAATTTGACACAATTGAATGGAAATTTTACTCAAAATCTGTTTCTGCAACATTTAACACAAACATGAAATGAAAAATTAATAATTAGCTGAAAATGAGGCCACTATACAAAGCAAAAGGAAAAAGCACACAACATTCTCAGCAGTGGGATAATTAAGCAGCCACTTGTAATATAAGCAGCTAAGAACAAAGGGGCTGAGTTCTCAGCAGATGGAAAAGCAATACAGGTAACATGCTATTGAATATAGAGTTTAGCATTGTTCAGATAAACGTACCATACAGACTGGTTGATGATGTGTATTTGATAGCAAATATTTTTATTTATCTGCCACTCATTCTGTGAGAACTGATTCACTGCTTCGCCTAAGAAAAGCAGTTCTTCAGTTCACTGGCCATGCAAACTGCAAACAAAAGAAGCCTGATTCAAGATGCTCAAACAAATTACCCTATTAGTGCCAGCCCATTGCAGACAACAGCAAGAACCTTTTATAACAGTGCATGTTCTAATTAAATACAGACATACAGTGAAGCATAGAGGACATTTCAATATTGAAAACCTGGACACTTGACTGAACAAGCTGCATCTTTTGAGCAATCCCAAAATAATCTAAAACAGTGACTCTGGTAAACCAGCCTATGCAGCATAAAGTCTTTCTCATTCCAATAATCACAGACCATTTCTAATTATTTTTCAAACCACTAACAGCAGTGTAAAATTCTGTCCTAAATTCCTAGAAAAAAAATTCTTGGTTATTCTGACCAATAAACATATTATTTAATGCAATTATCACTGTAAAATGTAATTGTTTTAGTTATTGAGTCACAATGCATTGCAGAAAATATCTTCTAATTTGTAAGACCATAAGCATTTAATTTCTAATGGTGCTTAGTCCAAAACACTTTGAAGTGAAAAATAATTTGATATTTTCAATGTGAATATAACATACCTAATAATTTCCAGTGCAACATCTCAACTGTATGCCCTAACATTTTTCAGGTCAGTTATCTGAGTAAGTTAACATTAATGTCCAATAAACTATTCCGACATCTTTGTTTTACTTAGATTATTGTGAATAGTTCCTTTACTTTTCAATCAGCAAATAAAAATTACTTTTCAGGGCAGAGGTATCTGTAAAATATCATTAGTTTTTCATGGTGAGAGATTGCAGAGGAGGAGGTTATCATGAAGGTGTAGTAGTAGATAGGACTTTGTATTTGATCTTTTGAATTGGAACTCCATCCTTGTTGGGAGCCATTCAGCTTAATAAATCAATGGCCTTTTTGAGCTTAAAGGATGAGGTTTAGTTATTCAATGCAACCCTCACACGAAACCATAGAAGAATGTCAAATCTATGTCTGTCTCTTGAACATACAGTATTTCCACTCGAGCCTTTCTCTGATCTAAAATTGTGTTCATTGTGGAAGACAGTTAGTCAGAAAAGGTAGCTGATTCATTCTGTTAAGCTTCACCTATCCTCCATATCCTCCTGGGTGGAGATAACCTGTTGTATTCTATGGGTTCTGCATGTGGTCACCAGAGGATGTATCGTGCATCAGTGATTGTTTTCAGTATTAATAGTATGTAACTTAAGTAATGATGCATCTTAACTAAAGTCTGATAGCTTCTTTTGAACTATAATGTATCTCAGATGTAATGTAACTAGCCAGAAAGTAACATACAATGTTGAGCATATCTCCTGCCAAAGAGTTTGTGTGAGTACCCTTCTTCACCATGCCATCAGTAACTTAGACTTACATCAGAACGAATTATTTATGCAGCGAGTCTATCCAAGGTATCCCAAATGGTTCCAGCAGAAACCAACATTTACAAGAGCAGCCATATACCAGAGTCCAATCCCAAGAAATAACTCCATAGCTGCAATGTGGAAATGGTGGGTTTTTATTCTGCATTTCTAAACTCTATTGGCTTTTTGAATGCTCCCAACCTACCTCCCAGAGTTCCCATTCTTGCCAGAGGGATAATGCTGATCTGTTTGAGTTTTGAATTTCACATTCTCTTCTATCAAAAATCTATCAAATCTTCAACAATCCTGCTGTCAACACTTTCTGAGGCACAGAGTTCCAAAGTGACACAACCCTCTGCAAAAAAAAAATGTGCCTATCTCTGTCAAACTTAAACAGCGTCTCCTAGTTCTGGCATGACCAAAAAGAGCAACCATCCTTTCCATGTCAATTCTGTCATGAGCATTCAGGACATTCTTCTGAACTCCAGTCGAAATGAACCCAGATGTCAAAATTTTCTTCCTTAACAGAAACGTAGGAGCAGGATTGGACCAACTGTCCCCTCGAATAATGACTGGTTTATTTGTGGTCTCAACTCCACTTTCCGGTCTGCAGCCCCTGACTCTGGACTACATTGACAACTTCAGACATATGACTCAATTTGGTACCTGCGGCAAATTTTGACGTTCATTTACTTGCTTTAGCATCTAATTTATAGACGTAAATTAGAAAGAAAAACTGGCAAGTTATTAATTATTAATGAAGGGTGTGGGAGTAGATGGAATTCATATGGTTCGCATCAAGGAGAAGGTCTAGGCATGTGTACTTATTTTGTAATCCATCTTTAACTCCTGTTACAACCGAAATGCTGAAACACTAATTTTTTTGTCTCTAATTGTAGATGTTAATGGTGAATTCTTTATCCAGAACACCTGGCACTGTGGAAAGGTTCCTATCAGTGCGTATGGAACCCAGTGCGCAGGTGCAAGAGCGGGTGTTGCTGTGGGCATGCTCAGTGTCAGTCAGGAGGATAGAGTGAGGAGGAACGGATGGTTCTGGCGGCGGTGGCGATTGTCAGACAGGGTAGGATTGGAAACCGCGGGACTGAGACCTGGAGCCGTTATAAACTCCTGGGATAAGCTTGAAGCTCCGAATAAATGCCTTCAGGCGTTTCCTGTTTTAGCTGACAGGCGGGGACAGGCTGGAGGAATCGGCTCAGTGGGCGCCATCTTGCGAGTGGGAGATGAGGCCGGTGTGAGGGCGGGGCTTCTTTCCCGGTTGAAGTCCCGGCCACAGGGCCGCCATCTTGGTGAAGGAATGACCCAGCCAGCTGGTCGCTTTATTGGTGAGGGAGATTTTTTTATGTCATAAATTTATTGATTGAGGTCACAGATCCTAGGAACAGGAGCACTGAGACGTCGAGCCTTCTCCGCCATCGGAAACTATCCTGGGTGATGTAACACTGTTTCCCACACATAACTTTCTGATTACCATTCTGGTAAAGGGTTATAGGTATCAACCTCTACTTTATTAAGTATACTCGAAGACTGAGCATCCACAGCTCCTTAAGTAAAGAATTCTAAAGATTCATAACCCTCTGAATGAAAGAAAACCCCTTGCTTCAGTCCAAAATGACATCCACCTTGTTTTTAAATTGTGCTCCCTGGTTCTAGGTTCCCAACCAGGAGAAACATCTAGACTGTGTTTATCCTGTCTATTCTTTAAGTATTTTGTAGGCTTCAATGAGATTACCTCTCATTCTTGGAAGTGCTAAAGAATAGTTTGCCCAATATCTCTTCATAGGTCAAACCTATCATCCTGGGAACAAGTCTTCTGAACTTTCATTGCTCTTCCTCAATGGTAGTCATCTTTCCAGAGGTCAGGTGACCAAAGTTGCACGTAATACTCCAGGTGCAGACCAAACAAATATCTGTACTACTGAAGCAAGACTTCACTACTTCTGTGCTCAAGTCCTGTTGTGATAAAGGCTGACATTCCATTAGGCTTCCTAACATATTGCTGCACCTGCATGTTAGCCTTCAGCACCTATTGACTAAGATCCGAGTCCCCTTGTACATCCACACTTTCCAACCTCTCCCCATTTAAGAAACGTTCGGCTTATCTGTTCCTGTTATAAAAGTAGACAATGTCACATTTTTCCACATTATGTCCCATCTGTTCTTGCCCACCACGTCTCTCCAAATTGGCCTGAAACCTCATAAAATATATTCTGCTTAGCTTTGTATCACCTGCAAAGTTGGAAATATTATTTTTGCTCACCCTTGTCCATATCGTTGGTAGATATTGTGAGCAGCTGGGGCTCAAGCACTGATCCTTGTCGTATCTCACTACTCACAGCTTATCAATGCAGGGAAGACCCATTTATTTTTGTTATCGATCTATTAGCCAGCCCTTAATCTTTGAGTACATTACCTTCTATACCATTTGCTTTAATTTTGCTAATCACACTTCTGTGTGTGACCTTATCAAAGCTTTGTGAAAATTCAAATATGTATTCACTGACATCCCTTTATTGGTTTCTTTTTAGTAATGTGCACAAAAACTCTACAAGTTTTTTTAAATATGATTTTGCATTTGCGAATACATGCTGACTGTGCCCAATCAGGTGATTATTTTTAAATCTAACTGTCCAAATCTATTTATCATGTCCTCTGATTCTAGCATTTTCCCTATTACTGATGTAAGGCCGAAAAGTCTGTAGCACCCTGCTTTCTCTCTTGCTCCTTTCTTAAATAGTGCAGTGACATTTGTTACCTTCTGCTCTACGGGAATCATTTCAGAATCGATGAAAATCTGGAAGATTATCACGAATGCATTGACTATGTCTACAGTCGTCTGCTTCAACACTCTTGAGTGTAAGCTATTAGGTCCTAGGAACTTATCAACTTCCAGTCTCATAACCTTAATTTCTCACTACAACCTTCTTACAACACTAATTTTCTTTAATTTCTCATTCTCCCTCACCAGTTGGATTTCTAATTTTGAGATTCCTGAAAACATACAAAGCTAATCATTTAGCTTCATTGCTATTTTTCTATTCCCCATTATGAATCCTTCTTTAGTGAACACACATTTGTTAGCCATGCATTTCCTTTTTATGTACCTATAGAAACATTTCCAAACTATTTTTGTTTTTTTAATTCATCATGGGCCAAAGGCATCATTGGCTAGACCAGCATTTATTGCCCATCCCTAATTGCTCAGAGGGCAGCTCAGAGTCGCCACATTGCTGTGAGTCACATGCAGGCCAGATCAGATAAGGATGGCAGTGAACTAGATGAATTTTTCCCACAATCAACAATGGATTTATGGTCATCATTAGACTCTTAATCCTAGATTTTCAGTGATTTCAAATTCCAGCATGTGCCATGGCAGGATTTGAATCTGGGTCCTCAGAACTTTATCTGGGTCTTTCGATTAACAGTCCAACAATACCACCACAAAGCCCTTGCCTTCCCTAGATGATTACATTCATAGTCTATTCCTCAGCCACGAGTTCATTGCAACAATAAGCCCGGTGGGCTGAATGGCTGCCTCCCAGTCTCAAAAAATATTCAGTGCAGTAAAATATTCAATCCTCTGTGCATTCCACACACTTGCTTTCTGAACTTTAATTTTGGCTTTTCCCTAATATTCCTTGATCCTCATCACTGATGCTCTTTCCCTTTGTTCCTCAAACCCTCTCTTTTGGACCCATTTGGCTTTTTTCACCCAAATCTCTGTTCAGATCTACAGCCATGCTGGTCTCCTGACTCCTATTAAAAATGTGAGATAACAAGGTGCAGAGCTGGATGAACACAGCAGGCCAAGCAGCATCAGAGGAGCAGGAAAGCTGACGTTTCGGGCCTAGACCCTTCTTCTGCACCTTGATTTCTCAGATTCTCCAGCATCTGCAGTTCCTACTATCCCTGTTAAAAATGTTGCCCAAGACGTCCAACAGCTTTCACGCACTCCCAGGTTGCAGGTAATGTTTGCAGCTTGGAGGTATCCCTGAGCCGTGTATATATTTAGTATGAGAGGTGGCAATTTCTGTCCAGTTATTTGAGGGGCTGGTTCTCAATACTTAATGGCACTTAATCCATACCCTTGATCTTTGGTTATCCTGTCTGGAGGGGTCTGTATAAATTGTTGAATCCTCTCCTGGGCCTCGATTTGGGCCTGATTCAACTAGCAAGTTGTAGACGCAGGATGAGAAGTTTATCCAATATCTTCCATTGTCTTGTCTGTGCCCAAATGGCCGTGCCCCAAGAGCACACAATGGTCGCCAGTATGCGTGATACATTCCATAGCCAGAGGATGACCCCATGCAGAGTGTGATGGGATAGCCTAGACCCTAACACTTTTTTATTTTAAAGGCAAGTGCCAGGTGTTGCATTCTGGATGCAATTCGATTTGTTAAACTACCAGTCTTGAAGTACAACACACTTTATTCAAACATTATAGTTAAAATACACCAAAAGAAATAAATTGGAATAACAATTCTGTTAGAAAACTAAATGGAATAATAGATCATTTAACTATTAAACAGTATATGTTTCAATATAGTAACATCCCATGAACACACCATTGGCAAAGGCAAGTTCAGTAAAATAGATTGACACACATGTAATTCTCCAGTCCGGGAGGAAAAATATCGAGAGAGAACTCTGAGTAGCAGGGAGAGATGTACTTTAGCTTCAAAACCACAGAAACTGCACTGAAAAACTAAAACTAAAAATCCTGGTTCTGTGGGAGCTTGACCCCACCCATTCAGGTTGCTTCTATTGTTCCGAATTTAGGGAAAAAACCCAAGGCGCCTCAAGCTGTTTGTTTATTGCATTCAAATAGACATCTCGACATCTCTGTCTTTAAACCTCTGCAAAAGAAAAGGACAAAATGCATCTCTTAAAGCCATAGTATTGTCACAGGAGTGTCTCATGGATCCTGATAATGTCCTGATTTAATTGGAAAGGCTGCTTTTGCTTTTGTTGGGAAGTTGTTGATTTTTGTTTCTTTTACTTTGGGTGACATCATAGAATCATAGAATCCCTACAGTGTGGAAACAGGCCCTTCGGCCCAACAAGTCCACACCGACCCACAGAGTATCCCACCCAGACCCATTCCCCTATAAACCCACCTAATAAACACATCCCTGAACACTATGGGCAACTTAGCATGGCCAACTCACCTAGCCTGCACATCTTTGGCCTGTGGGAGGAAACCGGAGCACCCGGAGGAAACCCACGCAGACACGGGGAGAATGTGCAAACTCCACACAGGCAGTTGCCTGAGGGTGGAATCAAACGTTTAAGCAAATGAGAGAAAAAAGATTCCGTAGAGCTCAAATTTTATTTTCTGAACTTATAGCCTGTACCTATGGTGAAGACCTTTTTACACATCTTTTACAGGGTATAACAAAGAGGATTTGTAGTTTAGCTACTCGATTTATCAGGACTATTATCAGCATCAGAATGTGGAAGGACAAATGTTTTTCTGTGTTGCCTGTGGCAAAATGTCAAAAACCAGTGTGACTGAAAGGGCACTGACACACACCCAAGGCATGTTCCTTTAAGGATGAATGATAAGTATGGCAAGTTTAGGGAACCTCGGATAACAGGAGATATTGTGAGCCTAATCAAAAAGAAAAAGGAAGCATTTATTAAGGCTAGGAGGCTGGGAACACACAAAGCAAGGGTGGAATACAAAGAAAGTCGAAAGGAACTTAAGCAAGGAGTCAGGAGGGCTAAATGAAGACATGAAAAGTCATTGGCCAACAGGATTAAGGAAAATCCCAAGGCTTTTTATACGTATATAAAGAGCAAGAAAGTAACCAGGCAGAGGGTTAGCCCACTCAGGGACAGAGAAGGGAATTTATGTGTGGAGCCAGAGGAAATGGGCAAGGTATTAAATGAGTACTTTGCATCAGTATTCACCATAGAGAAGGACTTGGTGGCTGATGAGTCTGGGGAGGGGTGTGTAGATAGTTTGGGTCATTTTGAGATCAAAAGGGAGGAGGCATTGGGGGTCTTGAAAAACATTAAGGTATACAAGTCCCCAGGGCCTGATGGGATATATCCCAGAATACTGAGAGAGGCAAGGGAGGAAGTTGCTGGGGCCTTGGCTACAGGGGACATCCCAGAGGTTTGGAGAATAGCCAATGTTGTTCCTTTGTTTAAGAAAGGTGGCATGGATAATCCAGCTAATTACAGGGCGGTGAGCCTTACGTCAGTGGTAGGGAAATTATTGGAGAGGATTCTTCGAGACAGGATTTACTCCCACCTGGAAATCAATGGGTGTATTAGCGAGAGGCAACATGGTTTATGAAGGGGAGGTTGTGTGTCTCTAACTCAATCGAGTTTTTTGAGGAAGTGACGAAGATGATCGATGAGGGTAGGGCAGTGGATGTTGTCTACATGGACTTCATTAAGGCCTTTGACAAGGTCCCTCATGGCAGGCTGATACAGCAGGTAAAGTCGCACGGGGTGAGAGGTGAGCTTGCAAGATGGATAAAAAACTAGCTCGGTCATAGAAGACAGAGGGTAGCAGTGGAAGGGTGCATTTCTGAATGGAGGGCTGTGACTAGTGGCGTTCCTCAGGGATCAGTGTTGGGACCTTTGCTGTTTGTAATATATATAAGTGATTTGGAGGAGAATGTAAGTGGTCTGATTAGTAAGTTTGCCGATGACACAAGTTGGTGGAATTGCGAATAGCGATGAGGACCGTCAAAGGATACAACTCGATATAGATCGGTTGGTGACTTGGGCAGAGATGGCAGAAAAATGTGAGTTAATGCATTTTCGAAGGTCTAATCGAGATGGAAAATATACAGGAAATGGCAGAACCCTTAAGAGTACTGATAGGCAGGGGGATCTGGGTGTACAGGTACATAGGTCACTGAAAGTGGCAACGCAGGTGGAAAAGGTAGTCAACAAGGCATATGGCATGCTTGCCTTCATCAGCTGAGGCGTTGAGTTTAAAAATTGGCAGGTAATGTTGCAGCTTTACAGAACCTTAGTTAGGCAGTATTTTGAATATTGTGTTCAGTCTGGTCGCCACAGTACCGGAAGGATGTGGTGGCTTTGGAGAGGGTACAGAAAAGATTTATCAGGATGTTGCCTGGTATGGAGGGCATTAGCTATGAGGAGAGGGTGGAGAATCTTGGGTTGTTCTCACTGGAATGACAGAGATTGAGGGGCAACTTGATAGAGGTGTACAAGATTATGAAGGGCATGGACAGAGTGGACTGTCAGAAGCTTTTTCCCAGGGTGAAAAAGTCAGTTACCAGGGGCCATGGGTTTAAGGTGCAAGGGGCAAGGTTTAAAGGTGATGTATGAGGCAAGTTTTTTTTACACAGAGGGTAGTGGGTGCCTGGAACTTGCTGCCAGAGAAGGTAGTGGAAGCAGATACTATAGTGACTTTTAAAGGGCGTCTTGACAAATATATGAATAGGATGAGAATAGAGGGATATGGTCCCCGGAAGGGTAGGGGGTTTTAGTTGTGACGGGCAGCATATCAGTGCAGGCTTGGAGGGCCGAAGGGGCTGTTCCTGTACTGTAATTTTCTTTGTTCTATTCCAGTGCGCAGATGAAAGGGCCGATAGCATCCCGACGAACTGACAGTGGATGAGGTTTAACCAGTTACAGCCTGAAACAAAAATTGCACCAAATTGCACAGTATACGTGTTCTGTGTGGACAAGGTTTTGACTGATCATTCAACCTGGGGAGACACAAGGGCACCCGCATTACAGAGAAACCATGGAAATGTGGAGACTGTGGGAAAGGATACAATTACCCATCTGAACTGGAAACTCATCGACGCAGTCACACTGGAGAGAAACCATGGAAATGTGGAGATTGCGGAAAGGGATTCAATTACCCATCTCAGCTGGAAATCCATCGACGCAGTCACACTGGAGAGAGGCCATTCACCTGCTCCATGTGTAGAAAGGGATTCACAGAGTTATCGAAGCTCCATATGCACATGCATGTTCACACTGGGGAGAGACCATTCCCCTGCTCACTCTGTGGGAAGGAATTCACGCAGTTATCCACCCTGCTTACTCACAGACGTGTTCATACTGATAAGAGACCTTTTCGATGTTTGGAATGCGAGAAGAGTTTTAAAAGTCGAACTGAGGTGCTGACGCACCAACGCACTCATACTGGGGAGAGGCCATTCACCTGCTCTGTGTGTGGCAAGGCATTCACTCAGTCTTCTACCCTGCAGAAACACCAACGAGTTCACACTGGGGAGAGGCCATTTACCTGCTCCATGTGTGGAAAGGGATTCACTCAGTCATCCAGCCTTGTGGAGCACCAGAGAGTTCATACTGGGGAGAGGCCATTCACTTGCTCCCTGTGTGGGAAGGGATTCACCCATTCATCCCATCTGCAGACACACCAGCGAATTCATACTGGGGAGAGGCCCTTCACCTGCGCTGTGTGTGGAAGGGGATTCACTCAAAAATCCAGTCTTCTTGGGCACCAGCGACTTCATACTGGGGAGAGACCCTACACCTGCTCTGCGTGTGGGAAGGGATTCACTCGTTCATCTAATCTGGTGACTCACCAGCGAATTCACAAGTGACTGCATAATGGTCTTAGGATAGATTCTGCTACTAATCACACACACAATAGAATTATGTTCATTCAGATAGTTGGAGTTCCTTTCAAATATTATCCGCATATTAAAACTGGATGCTAAAATTGTGGATAAAATTGACATCAGTTAGCCTTGTTTAAAACATTATGATTTTGCCCACTTGACTTCTTAACGCCAGGCTGTAGCTCAGAAAAGACACTGTCAGGAGTGGATTGTACAGTAGGAACAAAACTTCAGCCAGACTTGATCTTTCATTATCCCCCTTAGTGTTTCTCATCTCTCTTCACTGATAACAAACTTACCACGTGGGGTTAATTCTGAGATGTGTAAGCAATGTGTACCAGCAGTTCTTTTCTATAGTCCAGACATGCACAGAAGCTCCTTTTACTGTGGTTTTTCCTGACTGTAAACACAAGTTAACGATGGAATCATGCTGTTCCTGACTGAAAGTTGACCAGTAGAACTAAACTTTGATTTGAAATTGATTATGGTAATTATTTTGCATAGTTTAAATGTACTTCTGTGATATTTGGATTCTAACATTTTAAGACGGATATTATTTTGTTTAAAAGCAGCCTTTTTGAAAGTAGATTTGTTAACATATTTGTTAACATATTTGATTAAAATAGGAGGATTTTGTGGCAACCTGTTCAATGTAACCTCTATTCATAAATCAACTGTTAGTGTCCAGGTATCATTCAGGTAAATCCGTGTTGCTGTTCCCCTCCAGGATAGTCTATCCTTCCTCTGTGGTGCAAATCTAGAATGCATTGCCTGGGAGTGTAGTAGAGACAGGAACCCTCAACTTCGATGTATCCTCCAGTTGTGTTCTTGGCAGGATTTATAATCTCTTGCTTCTTTTCCAGTTAACGCTGATCTCTAAAATCTTTCTCTCATGGACAGAGCAGGCACAACTTTTTCCTCCCAATGTCAAAGTCTGGTATATTCAGATCCTGGTGAATGGAGTACATAGAACATAGAACTGTACAGCACAGGAATGGGCCTTTTGGCCCACAATATTGTGCTGTACATGGTGCCAAATTAAACTAATCCCTTCTGACTGCCCTTGGTCTGTATCCCTTCATTCCTTGCTAATTCATGTGCTTATCTAAAAGTCCTTTAAATGACCCTATTGTATCTGCCTCCATCACCACCCCAGTGGCATGTTCCAGACTCCTATCACACTTTGTCTTTCAAAGAAAAAGGCCCCTCGCATTTCCTTTGAAGTTTGCCCCTCTCACCTTAAATGCATGTCCCTTACTATTAGACATTTCACCTTGGGGGTGGGTGTTAAGATTCTGACCATCTACCTTATCTATGCATCTCATTATTCTAGAGACTTCTATCAAGTCAACCCTCAGCCTTTGCTGCTCCAGAGAAAAAAAAACAACCCTAGTTTTTCTAGCCTGTTTTTATAGTTCACACCCTCTAATCCAGGCAGACCCATCTTCTACACCCTCTCTGAAGCCTCCACATTCTTCCTGTAATATGGCAACCAGAATTGAACACAATACTCTTAAGTATGGCCTAACCAAAATCTTATAAAGCTGCAACATGACATCCTGACTCTTGTACTTAATTCCTTGACCAATAAAGGCAAGCATGCCGTATACCTCCTTTACCACCCTATCTACTCGTGTGCCACTTTCAGGGAGCTATGCACGTAAACCCCAAGATCCCTCCATACATCAATGCTGTTCAGAGTCCTGCCATAACTGTACACTTTTCCTTAACATTTGATCTCCCAAAGTGCAGCACCTCACACTTACCTGGATTAAACTCCATCTGCCATTTCTCCACCCACGTCTGCAATGATCTATAACCTGCTGTATCCTTTGGCAACCTTCTACACTATCCGCAACTCCACTGATCTTTGTATCATCTACAAACTTACTAACCCACCCGTCTACATTTTCATCCAAGTCATTTGTATATCTCCCAAACAGCAGAGGTCCTGGTATGGATCCCTGCAGAACACCACTAGTCATGGACTTCCAGCCAGAAAAACACACTTCCACCACTACCCTCTGCCTTCTATGGGCAAGCCATTTCTGAATCCACGCGGCCAAGTCACTGTGGATCCCATGCATCTGAAACTTCTGGATGAGCCTGCAATGAGGGATCTCAAAAGTCTTACTAAAATCCATGTAGACAACATCCACTGCTCTATCCTCATTGATCACATTTGTCACCTCGAAAAATTCACCCTTCTTAATAAGACATGACCTGACCTGACCTGACCAGACCCGCACAAATCTGTGCTGGCTGACCCTAATTAGGCCATGCTTTTCCAAATGCGCGTAAATCCTATCCCTAAGAATTCTGTCCAATAGTTTCCCAACCTCCAATGTGAGATTCACCAGTCTATAGTTTCTCAGATTATCCCTATTTTCCTTTCTGAACAGAGGAACAACATTAGCTATTCACCAGTCCTCTGGGACCTCTCCAGTGGCTAGCAAAGATACAAAGATCTTGGTCAAGACCCCAGCAATCTCCTCTCTTGCCTCTCAAAATCCTGGGGTACATACCATCGGGCCCTGGGAACTTATCCACCTTAATGCTTTTCAAGAGGCCCAACTCCACTTCTATCTTGATCTCAAAAGGCCCTAGCCTATTGGTTTGCTCTTCACAAATCTCACTATCCTCCATGTTCTTCTGGGTAAATACCGACACTAAGTACTCATTTAGGACTGAATGAATCAGTTCTTGTTGTGTTTGACTTGAATTTTCCATCTGCAAATATTTCCCATTAACTCTCCTGATAAAGAAGTTGACAGAAACTGTTCCTTTCAGGCAGGAAAGAAACCATCACTTCAGATTCCTGGTCAAGGAGGGCTGCGGATGTGCAGTGTTGCGGATTGCCCTGATCAAGTAAACAGATGATAGCATGTGCTCGATGACAAGGGAAGGCAATGGCCTAGTGGTATTATCGTTGGACTGTTAATAGAAATGTTCTGGGATCTGGGTTCTAATCCTGGCGTATGTTGGAATTTGAATTCAATAAAAAACATTTGGAATTTGTATTCTTAAAAATGACCATGAATCCAAGAGAAAGCAAGAATTACAGATGCTGGATTCATGGATAACACAGTATGGAGCTGAAGAAGGGTCCCAACCCGAAATGTCAACTTTCCTACTCCTCTGATGCTGCCTGGCCTGCTCTGTTCTTCCAGCTCCATACTGTGTTATCCATGAATCTATTATTGATTGTCAAGCAAAACCCATCTGCCTCCCTTTAGGGAAGGGAACTGCCATCTTTGCCTGGTCTGGTCTACATGTGACTCCACACCCACAGCAATGTGCTTGACTCTTAACTGCCCTGTGGGCAATTAGGGATGGGCAATAAATGCTGGCCCAGCCAGTGATGCCTTTCTCCCATGAATGAATATTTTTAAAGAAAAATAGTAGCCCTGCTTCTGTTACACGGTTTGGGTCAAACTCAGGGCAAGTGGGTTCTTGTTTGACATGCAAAGCCTTTATAAGATGTATCAGATGTTCCCAGTGCCTCTGTTCTTTTCCTGCCCTGCTTCTATGAAATAGATAGAACTGCCACCAGACCTGCAATGTGCGTCCTCCACTCTCTGCCTGGCCCTGCCCCTTTTTGACTCCTGAATGGTCGGAGGACCAACTGCAAGACCCATTGTGAGATGTGCAGAGGGTTTACAAATCCTAAGTTTGGCTCCAGAGTGAATCTGAACAATGAACATTCTCGAGTCTCTGTTTGCCACTACTGGCTCATCGCTGCACTGCATTGCCCACACCAGTAACACCAACATTAGCCAAAACAATGACATTCATGGCAGCTAAAGAGGCATATTTTCATATCTTCAAATCTTCCACTACAGCTGTTCAAGATCAAAGAGCCAACTAACTTTGAAGAATCAGAGTGAAGGAGGGGGATTGGGCCACAGACTGAGTCACCAGTTTAAGGACAGGAAAAGTAATGATCTCAAGAAGAAAAGAATAAGTAAAATGACTGGATACTGAGTCTTGAGCAAGGACCAGAGAAGAGAGGAGTGTATTGGACACGCTTTATAGATGTTGAGAAACAAAGAAGAACAATGCTAAATAGGAACTAAAATTGTCAGTTCTGAATTTCGATCATGTACTAAGAGTGATGAATTCACTAAATGCCTTTCACATTTTGTTCAAGGAGGAGCAGTTCCACATAGCAAAGCCAAAAGAAGCACAGAAGACCAGAGAGATCTTGATGTGCTTGTCCACAGATCTTTGAAGGCAGAGGACAGGTTAATAAAATGATTTAAGAATGGGACCCTTGCCTTTATAAGTTGTGGCATAGTTTATAAAAGCAGGGAGGTTATATTGTAGCTGTACAAAGCTTTGGTTAGGCCACAGCTGAGGTACTGTGTGTGTAGGGGGACCAGTGGATGTGTAACATTTGGATTTCCAGATGATGCTTGCTAAGGTACATCATAAAAGGTTAAGTCACAAGATAAGTGCCCATGGTGTTGGTGGTGGTATATTGGAATGGATAGAGAATTGGCTCATGTTTAGAAAACAGCAAATGGAGACAAAGAGGTGCTGTCTTGCAGGTTGACAACCTGTCGCGTTCAACATATATCAGTGCTGGGACCACAACTGTTTACGGTATGTATTAATGACTTGGAGAAAGGAAGTGAATGTACTGTAGCCAAATTTTCAGATGGCATGAAAATAGATGTGAGAGGGATGCAAACAATTTATAAAGAGATGCTGATAGGTTAAGTGGGCAAAAATTTGGCAAACTGAGTATAATGTGGAAAATGTGAAGTTGTTAATTTTGGGAAGGGGAACAAGAGAGAAGAATATTATTTAAGTGGAAAAAAGAATCAGAAAGCTGTAGCACAAAAGAAGGGGATGGTCACTCTGTTGGCACTGTATTTTAGACCCCCAAATAGCCAGTGGGTACTAGAGGAGCAGATGTATATAGAGATTGCAGATATCTGTAGGAATAATAGTGGCATTGCTTGGAGATTTTAATTCCCCTGTATTAACTGAGCCACCCGGAGTGTAAAAGGCCTGGATGGGGTGGAATTTGTCAGATGTGTCCAAGAAAGTTTCCTAAATTAATATGTAGAAGGCCCTATTTGGGAGGGTGCAACACTGGACATCCTCTTAGGAAATGAGGTCAGGCGAGTGACTGAAGAGTCAGTCAGAGAACACTTTGGGTCCAGTGACCATAACACACTCTTAGTTTTAGCATAATTATGGAAAAAGACAGGACAGGCCTACAAGTTATGGTGCTAAACTGGAGTAGGGCCAATTTTGGGGCCATTAGGCAGGAGCTAGCAGCGGTTGATTGGATGATTCTGTTTGAAGGAAAAGGAATGATTGGCAAATGCAAGGCTTTTAAAAAAGTGTGATATCAAGCATGTTCCTGTTAGGGTGAAAGGAAAGCTGACAAGGGATATTGAAGCTCTGGTCACGATAAAGGAAGAGACATACATTGGGTTTAAGCTATCAGGCTCAACTGAATCCTCAGATGACTATAAAAAGTGTACGAGCGCACTTAAGAGGAAATCAGAAGAGCAAAAAGAGGGTATGAGATGGATCTGGCAGATCAGATTAAAGATAATCCCAAGAGGTTCTATAGTTATATTAAGAGTAAGAGGGTGGCTAGGGAGAGAATAGGTCCACTTAGATCAGCGTGGCTGTCTGTGTGTGGAACCACAGGAGATGGGGAGATTTTTAATGAATATTTCTCCTCTATTTACTGAGGAGAGAATCATGGATGCTAAGCAAATAAAGGAAACAAGTGAGGATGTTTTGGATCACATACATATTATCAGAAAGGAGGTGTTTGCCCCCTTAACGTGCATCAAAGTGGATAAATCCCCTGGGCCTGATGAAGCCCATCTGCCAACATTGTGGGAGGCTAGGGAAGAAATTGCGGAGGCCCTTGCCGAGATTTTTTGCTTCGTCTTTAGCCACTGGTGAAGTTCCAGAAGATTGGAGGGTGGCTAATGGTGTTCCAATGTTTAAGAAAGGTAGCAAAAACAAGCCAGGGAACTACAGGCCAGTGAGCCTGACATCAGTGGTAGGCAAGTTAATAGAACATAGAACAGTACAGGCCCTTCGGCCCACGATGTCGTGTTGAACTTTTACCCTAAACTTAAGGTCTATCTAACCTCCACCACTACCTTATACTGTCATCCATATGCCTATCTAATAGCCGCTTAAATGCCCCTAATGAGGCTGACTCCACTACCCTTTCCGGCAATGCATTCCACGCCCCGACCACTTTCTGAGTAAAGAACCTACCTCTGACGTCTCCCCGATATCTAACTCCTTTCACTTTAAAACTATGTCCCCTCGTAAAAGCTACCTCCACCCTCAGAAAAAGTCTCTGGCTGTCTATCTATACCTCTGATCATTTTGTACACCTCTACCAACTCACCTCTCATCCTTCGTCGTTCTAAAGAGAAAAGCCCTAGTGCTCTCAACCTTTCCTCATAAGACCTTCCCTCCATTCCAGGCAACATCCTGGTAAATCTCCTCTGCACCTTTTCTAACGCTTCCACATCTTTCCTGTAATGAGGTGACCAGAACTGGACACAATATTCCAGAGTGGCCAAACCAGGCTTTTGTATAGCTGGAGCATAACTTCACGGCTCTTCAACTCAATCCCTCTATTAGTGAAAGCTAACACACCATACGCCTTCTTAACAACTCTATCCACCTGGGTGGCAGCTCTCAGGGAACTGTGAACATGAACCCCAAGATCTCTCTGCTCCTCCAGACTGCCAAGAATCTTTCCGTTAACCCTGTATTCTGCTTTCAAGTTTGTCCTTCCAAAATGAATCACCTCACACTTTTCAGGGTTAAACTCCATTTGCCACTACTCAGCCCAGCTCTGCATTCTATCAATGTCCCTTTGTAACCTAGAACAGCCCTCCGCACTGTCAACAACGTGACCCACCTTCGTATCGTCCGCAAACTTGCTAATCCACCCTTCCACTCCATCCAAATCATTTACAAAAATCACAAATAGAAGAGGACCCAGAACAGATCCTTGTGGTACACCACTCGTAACTGAGCACAATGTTGAATATCTTCCGTCCACTACCACCCTTTGTCTTCTAAGGGTCAGCCAATTCTGAATCCAATCTGCCACATTTCCCCCTATCCCATGCCTCCTTACCTTCTGCATGAGCCTACCATCGGGAACCTTATCAAACGCCTTACTTAAATCCATGTATACCACATCCACTGCTCCACCTTCATCCACGTGTTTGGCCACCTCTTCAAAGAATTCAATAAGGTTTGTAAGGCATGATCTACCCCTCACAAATCCATGCTGACTATCATGAATCAAACTGTGCCTTTCCAAGTGATCATAAATCCTGTCTCTCAGAGCCCTTTCCAATAATTTGCCCACCACTGACGTAAGGCTAATTGGCCTGTAATTTCCGGGGTGATCCCTGTTCCCTGTTTTGAACAAGGGAATGACGTTTGCCTCTTTCCAGTCTTCCGGCACTATACCCGTGGACAGTGAGGACAAAAAGATCATCGCCAAAGGCCCTGCAATCTCGTCCCTCGCTTCCCATAGAATCCTTGGAGAAATCCCATCAGGCCCGGGGGACTTATCTATCTTCAACTTCCTCAGAATTCCTAGCACATCTTCTTTACTAACATCAACCTCCTCTAGCCTACCTGCCTGTTTCACACTGTCCTTCTCTACAACTAGGTCCCTCTCAGTTGTGAATACTGAAGAAAAGTATTAATTAAGGACCTCTCCTATCTCTTTAGGCTCTGTGCACAAATTCCCTTTACAATCCTTGATCAGCCCTACCCTTTCTCTGGTCATTCTTGTTCTGCACATACGTGTAAAAAGCCTTGGAGTTTTCCTTGATCCTATCTGCCAAGGTTTTCTCATGCCCCTTTATAGCTCTCCTAAGCCCTTCAGCTCCTTCCTGGCTAACTTGTATCCCTGTAGAGCCTTTTCCGTTCCTCTTTTCCTAAACCTTACATAAGCCTCCTTCCTTCCTCTTAACCAGTCGTTCGACCTCTCTCTCGAGAACCCTGGCTCCCTCACTCAACCGCATCTTCTCTGCCTACTAGGGACAAACATATCGAGCACGTGCAGTATGCATTCCTTAAACAATCTCCACATTTCTGTGGTGCTCTTCCCTGACAGCATCTGTTCCCAATTTATGTCACCCAGTTCTCGCCTAACTGAATTGTAATTACCCTTCCCCCAATTGTAAACTTTACCCTGCCGTATGTACCTATCCTTATCCATGACTATCGTGAAAGAAACAGAGTTATGATTGCTACCGTCAAAATGCTCTCCAACCAACAGGTCTCACACTTAGCCCGGTTCGTTGCCAAGCACCAAATCCACAGTGGCCTCTCCTCGTGTTGGTCTATCTACATACTGTGTCAGGAATCCTTCCTGAATGCACTGGACAAAATCTGCTCCATCTAAACTACTACAACTAAAATGTTTCCAATCAATATTTGGAAAGTTGAAGTCACCCATGACTACAACCCTGTGACTTCTGCACCTTTCCAGTATCTGCCTCCCAATCCGCTCCTCTATTTCTCTGCAACTATTTGCGGGTCTGTAAAACAAAAACCCCAACAAAGTGACTGCTCCTTTCTTGTTCCTGACCTCAACCCAAACTGACTCTGTAGACATATCATTCTTGAACTGCCTTTCAGTAGCTGCTATACTCGCCCTGATTAGCAATGCCACTCCCCCACCTCTTTTTCCACCCTCCCTATTTCTTCTAAAGCATCTAAATCCCAGAACTTCCAACAACCATTCCTCTCCTTGAGTTACCCAAGTTTCTATAATGGCCTCAACATCATAGTTCCAAGTACCGACCCATGCTCTAAGTTCATCCGCTTTATTTCTGATACTTCTAGCATTGAAGTATACACCTCAAACCATCTCGGTGTCCGCAATTACGCTCCATCGACCACATTTCTTTATAAACCACCTCACTCCCTGTTGTGTCTGTTGGAAGGCCGAATACCTCATCCTCTGAATTATAAATCCGGTTCCCCATGCCCTGCCAAACTAGTTTAAAACATCCCGTACAGCTCTAGCAAACCTCCCTCCCAGGATATTTGTGCCCTTCTGGTTCAGGTGCAACCTGTCCTTACTGTACAGGACCCACCTTCCCCAGAATGTGCTCCAATTATCCACATAATGGAAGCCCTCCCTCCTACACCAGCCCTGTAGCCACATGTTTAGCTGCACTTTCTCCCTATTTCTTACCTCATTATCATGTGGCACTGGTAGTAATCCAGAGATAACTACCCTGTTTGTCCTGGACTTCAGCTTCCAACCTAACTCCCTGTACTCATTTTTCACATTCTCAGTCCTTTTTTCTACCAATGTCATAGGTACCGATGTGTACCATGACTGCTGGTTGCTCACCCTCCCCCTTAAGGATCTTGAAGACACGATCCGAGACATCACGGACCCTGGCACCCGGGAGGCAACGTACCATCCTTTCATCTCGTTCACGTCCACAGAACTGCCTGTCTGTGCCTCTTACTATTGAATCCCCCACCACAATTGCTCTCCTATTCTGCCCCCACCACTTCCCTTCTTTGCCACAGGGTCAGGCTCAGTGCCAGAGACCTGTCCGCTATGGCCTTTCCCCTGGTAGGTCTTCCCCCCCAACAGTATCCAAAACAGTATACTTATTATTGAGGGGAACGGCCACAGGGGATCCCTGCACTGTCTGCCTATTCCCTTTCCCCTTCCTGACAGTCATCCAGCTACCTTTGTCCTGTACCTTGGGTGTGACCACCTCCCTGTAACTCCTCTCTATCACCCCCTCAGCCTCCCGAATGATCCGGAGTTCATCCAGTTCCAGCTCCAGTTCCCTAACACAGTTTTTGAGGAGCTGGAGTTGGGTGCACTTCTCGCAGGTGAAGTCAGAGGGGACGCCAGCAGTGACCCTTACCTCCCACATCCTGCAAGAGGAGCATGAAACTGCTCTAGCTTCCATTCCCTCTACTCTACATTTCCAGAAGAAGAATTAAAAAAAAGCCTTACCTTACCGAACCTCCACACTTTTTTTTGGTTAGCGGACGAGGACGGGTGGGAGACACTACACGTGCAGTGTTTTGGGTTTAGCCAATGCTCGAATTTATCTGTTTCTTCCTGGCTTGCGTTCTCTCTACACACCCGCCGCTGAAAACAAGCGGGCCGCTTGCTGCACGAGGTAAGTTTTTATACAGGGAGAAACAGAAACCGCCTTACCTTCCCGTCGGCACTCTGGCTCGCGCTGCTGCTGCTGAAAACAAGAGTAAAAGAGGATACTGAGGGACAGGCTCAACCAACGTTTGGATAGTGAAGGTCCGATCAGGGATAGTCAGCATGGATTTGTGTGCTGGAAGTCATGTCTGACAAATCTTTGAGTTTTTCGAAGAGGTAATCAAGAGGATAGATGAGGGTAGGGCAGCGGATGTTCCCTATATGGACTTTAGTAAGGCCTTTGACAAGGTTCTGCACGGCAGGCTAGTCATGAAGGTTAGGCTACATGGGATCCAGGGAGAGAGAGCTAACTGGATTCAAAATTTGCTCGATGGTCGGAAGCAGAGGGTGATGATTGAAGGTTGTTTCTTGGACTGGAGACCTGTGGCTAGTAGTGTGCCACAGGAGTCACTGCTGGGACCTTTGTTATTTGTTACTTACATGAATGATCTGGATGTGAATGTACGAGGCATGATTAGGAAGTTTGCGGATGAAACAAAATTAGGAGGTATTGTTGATCTTGATCAGATGGGGAAGTGGGCTGAGGATTGGCAAATGCGATTCAATCCAGATAAGTGTGAGGTGTTGCGTTTTGGAAAGTCAAACCAAGGTAGGACTTATACAGTAAATGGTAATGTCCTGAGGAGTGTTGTGGAACACAGGGACCTAGGAGTACAAGTACATTATTCGTTGAATGCGGCATCACAGGTGGACAGGGTGAGGAAGAAGGCATTTAACATGCTGGCCTTCATTGGTCAAAGCATTGAGTATAGGAGTTGGGACTTTTTTTTTTTTACAGTTGTGTACGTCAATGGTGAGGCTGCACTTGGAGTATTGTGTACAGTTTTGGTCACCCTATTAAAAGGAAAGACATAGTTAAATTATAAGTTGTGCAAAGAAGATTTACGAGGACATTGCCAGGACTAGTAGGTATGAAGTATTGGAAGAGGTTGGCCAGGATAGGACCTTATTCCTTGGAATAAAAGAGAATGAGGGATGACCTTACTGAGGTGTATAAAATCATGAGGGGCATAGATAGGATGAATCCGTTTTGTCTTTTTTCCCAGGGATGGGGAATTGAAAACCAGAGGGCATAGGTTTAAGGTGAGAGGGGAAAGATCTAAGAAGAACCTGAGGGGCAACTACTTCACACAGAGAGTGGTGTGGATATGCCAATTTTTAAAAACATTTGGATAGATACATAGACGGAAGGGTTTAGAGGGATATGGACCAAATGTGGTCAGTTCGAACTAGCTGAGTGGGCACAATGGACAGCATGGACCAGTTTGGGCCGAAAGGCTTGTTTCCATGCTGTATTACTCTATGACTCTATATACAGTTACACAGTTTACACATTGTGTTGCTGGACTCTCTGTTTCCTTGTACTCAATGATTGAAATCCCTTCTCTGATGTCTCTTTGTATGCACAAAATTATGTACACACAACAGTGAACAGATGTAATGAGCCTCCATGTTGTGCTGCTCCAAAATCAGTGGGTGATGTTGTCCAGGGCGATGTGGAAAAGGAGAGGTTGTAGTTTTGATGAGGAAGGGAGATATCATTCAAGATGTTCTGTCGAATTTATCCATGGATGAAGGGCATTAGAGAATGGTGGAGTGGGTATCCTCATAGAATGTCACAGGTAGTTCAAGGAGGAACCGAAGGATCATCACCCACAGTCACATTTACAAAGATTTACATCGGAGACCTTAGTGCAATGCTGCTGGCAGCATCCAAACTACTGGAATCAAAATAAGGAGTTCTGGAACTGTTCACAAAGAGAAACACTTTATATAATTTGTTAAAGAGGGAGGGGAGTGGGCTGGGGGTGTGGGGTAGGTGTGGATGAAAGTAGGGGGTCATTGTGGTTGGTTAGTGGGAAGGGTGAAGCAGATAGAGGAGTTGGAAGATGGACAGGTTGGAGGTTGAGAGATTTTGAAGCTGGTGATGTCAATATTCAGTTAAACTTCCTTGAAACATTTGGCCCTTTACAAAATCTATCAAACTCTGATTGAAAAACCTATGAAATCCACAATTATTTTGTTGCAGTTTTCATCCAGAAATCTTCATTCAAAGTCAAAACCTTCATCAGTTTCCAAATGCTCAGTCTTCATCTTGAAGATTCCCCTATTTCTGATTTGTCTGCCTAGGAATGACCATGGTTTGTTTTCTTTTTGCTCTAGCAGCAATCCAAGGCTAGTGTCAAACTCATTCATTCATTGGTCATAAGAGTGCAGATTTCACAAACACTGTAGACTATGTTCAACACTAGAACTTAAACTTGCTTTCCAACATTTTCCAAAACACAGCTGAGAGCTTAGCCTTCTGTCCAATAAGAGTCAGAGCTGAATGGTCAGGAGTGCAGTAAGTGTGGTTGATAGGATGAGGGAAATTGTCTAGAGAAGGGCATGGTATCTTTACAATGCCATAGCCTCTCGCCATTTGCTGAGCTGCTGCTCCTCTGACTGGGGATGAGCCTCAGTTGGATAGAGGTATTGGCAACAGCCTCTTAATTGGCTGCTAATGGTAAAATTTCTTCCCTCCCCACCCCCACCCCTTGGGTCTTACCACCCACTGCATTGGTGCCATGGTGGGTCTTCAATGCTGCCCATTAAATTCAGCCTATAATCTTCATATTTAGACAATCTTGTTACATCTCAGATAACTAGGCAATGAAGGATAGAACACTAGAATGTAATCTTTATATACTTATGAATGTCATTTATCTCCAGCCAGCAATCACCATTTCATCCATTGATTGATATAGAGTCTTCCATTAATACCCACTATTTGAATACAATTAAAACCCATAAGTACACAATCAGCACAACAGCCACTATAAAAGCTATAAAACTGGAAAAAATTCAGAGGGCAGGCTACGTACATGCTTTATACATGAACTCACTCTCATTATACATGTTAGTATTAACCCAGGAGACAGTAAGGACTGCAGACACTGGAAACTCGAGTCATTAAATGTGGAGCTGGAAAAGCACAACAGGTCAGACAGCATTTGAAGAGCAGGCAAGTCAATGTTTTGGTCCAAAACCCTTTGTCAGGACTGGGGAGGGGAACCCTAAAATAAATAGAGGGAGAGGAGTTGGAAGTTTTGAAGAGATTTTGAAGCTGATGAAGTCAATATTCAGGCTATTGGGCTGTAAGCTCCCAAGGCAAAATATCAGATGTTGTTCCTCCAGTTTACATTTGGCCTCACTCTGACAGTGGAGAAGGCCAAGGACGGACATGTCACCAGGAGACTGGAAGGGGGATTTAAAGTGGATGGCAACTGGAAGGTTGGGTTGGTTGGTGTATGCAGAGCGCAGGTGCTCTGCAAACCGGTCTCGAGTATGCATTTGGTCTCCCTGATACAGAGGAGACCACATCGGGAGCAACAGATACGGTAGATGAGATTAGATGAAGTGCTGGTGAATCTCTGCCGGATTTGGAAGGATTGTTTGGGGCCTTGGATAGTGGTGAGAGGGAGCTCCACCCCCACCTTCTATTTATTTCTGGGCTCCCCTGTACCCTCCCAGCCCTGACAAAGGGTTTCAGCCTGAAACGTTGACCTCCTTGCTCCTTGAATGCTCTCTGTCCTGTTATGATTTTCCAGCTCCACATTTATTGACTGTTAATATTGACTCAACTTGTTTGTCTGACTGTGTTTCAGAGTTAGTAGGAACTGCAGATGCTGGAGAATCTGAGATAACAAGGTGTAGAGCTGGATGAACACAGCTGGCCAAGCAGCATCAGAGGAGCAGGAAGGCTACGTTTCGGGCCTAGACCCTTCTTCAGAAATGGGGGAGGGGAAGGGGGTTCTGAAATAAACAGGGAGAGAGGGGGAGGCGGATAGAAGATGGATAGAGGAGAAGATAGGTGGAGAGGAGACAGACCGGTCAAAGAGGCGGGGATGGAGCCAGTAAAGGTGTGTGTAAGTGGGGAGGTAGGGAGGAGATAGGTCAGTCCAGGGAGGATGGACAGGTCAAGGGGGCGGGATGAGGTTAGTAGGTAGGAGATGGGGGTGGGGCTTGAGATGGGAGGAGGGGATAGGTAGGGAGGAAGGACAGGTTAGGGAGGCGGGGACGAGCTGGACTGGTTTTGGGATGCGGTAGGGGGAGGGAAGATTTTGAAGCTTGTGAAGTCCAAATTGATACCATTGGGCTGCAGGGTTCCCAAGCGGAATATGAGTTGCTGTTTCTGCAACCTTCGGGTAGCATCGTTGTGGCACTGCAGGAGGGACATGTCATCTGCGGAATGGGAGGGGGAGTTGAAATGGTTCGCGACTGGGAGGTGCAGTTGTTTAGTGCGAACCGAGTGTAGGTGTTCTGCAAAGTAGTCCCCAAGCCTCCGCTTGGTTTCCCCGATGTACAGGAGGCCACAACAGGAACAGCGGATGCAGTATACCGCATTAGCCGATGTGCAGCTGAACATCTGCTTGATGTGGAAAGTCTTCTTGGGGCCTGGGATGGGGGTGAGGGGGGGAGGTGCAGAGGCAGGTGTAGCACTTCCTGCGGTTGCAGGGAAAAGTGCCAAGTGAGGTGGTGCTGGAGGGGAGTGTGGAGCGGACAAGGGAGTCATGGAGAGAGTGGTCTCTCTGGAAAGCAGAAAAGGGTGGGGAGGGAAAAATGTCTTTGGTGGTGGGGTCGGATTGCAGATGGCGGAAGTGTCGGAGGATGATGCATTGGATCCGGAGGTTGCTGGGGTGGTACGTGAGGACGAGGGGGATTCTGTTTTGGTTGTTATTGCGGGGAGGGGGTGTGAGGGATGAGTTGCGGGAAATGCAGGCGATACGGTTGAGGGCGTTCTTGACCACTGAGGGGGGAAAGTTGCGGTCCTTGAAAAACGAGGACACCTGAGATGTATGGGAGTGGAATGCCTCATCCTGGGAGCAGATGCGGCGGAGGCAAAGGAATTGGGAATAGGGGATGGCATTTTTTCAGGAAGGTGGGTGGGAGGAGGTGTATTCTAGGTAGCTGTGGGAGTCGGTGGGCTTGAAATGGATATCGGTTTCTAGGTGGTTGCCAGAGATGGAGACAGAGAGGTCCAGGAAGGAGAGAGAGGTATCAGAGATGGTCCAGGTGAACTTAAGGTTGGGGTGGAAGGTGTTGGTGAAGTGGATGAACAATCCCTCTTCTGTACCTACAGTGGCCCTAAACCCCACCTCTGCCTCCGTTACATTGATGACTATATCAGCACCCCCTTGCCTCAACCACCTAGAAACTGATATCCATTTCAAGCCCACCGACTCCCACAGCTACCTAGAATACACCTCCTCCCACCCACCTTCCTGCAAAAATGCCATCCCCTCGTAGTTATGTTGCGGTTGTACAGGACTTTGGTGAGGCCGTACTTGGAGTATTATGTTCAGTTTTGGACACCTTGCCTTATGAAGCATTTATTAAACTGGAAAGAGTGCAGAGGAAATTTACAAGAATGTTGCCAGGACTCAAGGAACTGAGTTATAGGGAGAGGTTGGACAAGCTAGGACTTTTTCTTTAGGGTGTGTGCGACTGAGGGGGGAATCTTATAGAAATGTATAAGATCATGAGAGGTATGGATAGGGTGAATGCACTCAGTCTTTTTTCCCCAGCGTTGGTGAATTGAGGACTAGAGGGCATCAGTTTAAGGTAAGAGGGAAAAAATTATACAGGAACCTGAGGGGCAACATTTTTACACTGAGGGTGGTATACGTATGGAATGAGCTGCCAGCGGAAGTGGTTGAGGTGGGTACATTAACACCATTTAAAAGACACTTGGACAAATACATGGATAGGAAAGGTTTAAAAGGATATGAGCCAAGTGCAGGGAAATGAGGTAAGTGTGAATGGACATTTTGGTCGGCATGGACCAGTTTGGACCTGAGACCCTGTCTGACTCTATATTCTGTAGGAGTCTATGACTCTATGTGCAGATATTACAGGTCACCCTCTGTGAATCAGAATACACATAGTATCCCAATATTGACAGATCCGTATCTCTAATCTCTGACTATTATCATCAATTCTCTTTATTTTGGCTCCAGTTTCACCAGTCTTTAGTTCAGATCATTTGACTACCGATAGAAGACCAGTGGAAAAGAAAATCTCATCCTGTGTCTTACAAACTCAGCATGTTTCCACCTCCATTCACCCCATTTTACAAAAAATAGTTAATTCCCAGTTTTAGGCCAATTTAAAATTTAGTTTAATCCTCTCTTAAGCACTTAAAATGTACTCACACTGAGGATTGTGACCCATCTTTTGGGAAACCTTTCTCTACAGATCTCCATGTTTATTTGTTACATCTAATCCCATGACATTACCCTTATATTTATCTCATACACAATCCCTGTTTCTTTCCCACAACTACACTGATTCCCCTCCCAGGCCATGGCCCTCATGTTCATCTCCTGCAACCAGCTTGGGATCATCTCAACGTGATTGTATCTGTGCAGCACATTTTTTAAGAATAGAGGCTGAATTCTATAATGCCAATGAGACATAAGAAGGTGATAAATATGTTTCAACAACATTGTTAAATCCATGTAAAATGTCCTGTCGTCCCAGCAAACTTCTTTTTCAAAAACATTCAAACTAACCCTTGGGGAAACTTTTGAGGTCTGAATAAATCTCTTCACTATTTCATTCTAAAGGAGTTTTCCTTCAAATCAATGTCTTCAGATTTCATCTCCCCTTGATCTCTCCTTCAAACAGGTGAATAATGGAAACACAGAGTTGTGCAACACATTAGACGTCCAACAGCTGCTTAGGAAAGAAATGCAGTTAGTCCAACTCTCTGCCCATTTTCCCACATCCCAAGAACTTTTTTCTTAATTTATCTATGCAGTTCGCTATTGAGGTCTGCATTCGAACTTAGACCGAACAAACAGTGAGTTCCAAATCCTAACCATTTGTCGCATTAAAAGAGTTTTCCCTCATGTTAGCTCCAGTTCTTTTGTCAAACAGCTGTGTTGTTGCAAGCATATAGTTTTTGATTCATGTGTTTTGGGATATAATTCCAGGTTTTCGACAATCAAATTTGAAGTGTAATAAGAATGGAGCATCTAAATAGATAAATTGATAAGCAACCCTGAAGTAAATGCAATTCAAACAAACTTGGTATTGATCATATTTAAATATAACCTATGTTTATCTTCATTTAGAACAACAAAGAATGATAAATGAACTAAACCTGTTTTTCCTTGGGTGTCCTTGTGCATTGAAAGGTTATGCAGGTGCAGCAAGTAATTAGGAAAGCTAATAGAAAGTTATCTCTTGTTGCAAGAGGAATTAAATACAAAGGCTGGGACATTATGCTTCAGTTTTACAGGGTATTGTAAGACCACATCTGAAGTACTGGGACAGTGTTGGTATTCATTTTTAAGGAGGGATGAAAATGCATTCATGTAAATTCAGACTTCACAGAAGGTTTACTGGACCAATTTCAAATTTGTACTAAGAGGGAAGCTTGTATCCACTGGAATTTAGAAGAATAAGTAGCAACTTGATTTAAGTATGAGAGATCCTAAGGGGTCATTACAGGATGCATGTGGAAAGGATGTTTGTCTTGTGGGTGAGTCTGGAACTAGGAGTCACTGTTTAAAAATAGCAGTTATCCATTTATGAAAGATATGAGGAAATATCTTTTCTCAAAGGGTCACAAGTCTTTGGGACTTTGTTCCTCAAAAGGTGGATGAATAAGAGTTCTTGGAGAAAGATTCTTGATAAACAAGGGAGGGAAACATTATTCTTGGTAGGCAGAATGTGAAGTAATCAGATGAACTGTGATGTTATTAAATGGCAGAGCAGTCTGAAGAAACTGAGTGGTCAATTCCTGCTCCTAATTTGTATGCTTGTATGTTTCTATGAATAGGAGGGAGACAGGATCTCTTGCCAATTCTGTGTCTCTCATTTACAGGGAATAGCCTTACTCTGATTAGTCTCCTCGAGGTTGTCATTTGAGGGGTGCTGTCTGAGTTTGGGCCCCCTTGAGTATAACGCTTCCAGTGATATGCTCTGCTTACATCATTTCCCCATGGTTCCTGGTTGGAATGCTAAATAGAATTAAAGTAAATCCTAGAGGGGCCTGACATGCTTTTTACATTTGTACCAGGGAAAGTGAATGCACCTCAGGACTTTTATAATGGAACTCTGAAAGATGAATGAAAAATTAGAACTTATTGTAAACTTGATCTTTATAAGCTATAAAGTTAGGTCAAATTGCCTGCTTTATTGTAAATTAGAAAAATTAAGCAAAGCTGTTTTGTTGGAAAACAAGGAATCTTGAGAGACAACA
>NC_063365.1:240712-264405 GCF_021869965.1 Rhincodon typus | reverse complement strand
ATCCCCTATTCCCAATTCCTTCGCCTCCGCCGCATCTGCTCCCAGGATGAGGCATTCCACTCCCGTACATCTCAGTTGTCCTCGTTTTTCAAGGACCGTAACTTCCCCTCCTCGGTGGTCGAGAACGCCCTCAACCGTGTCTCCCACATCTCCCGCACCTCATCCCTCACACCCCGTCCACGCAATAAAAACCAAAAAAGAATCCCCCTCGTCCTCACGTACCACCCCACCAACCTCCGGATCCAACGCATCATCCTCCGACACTTCCGCCATCTGCAATCCGACCCCACCACCAAAGACATCTTTCCCTCCCCACCCTTATCTGCTTTCCGGAGGGACAACTCTCTCCGTGACTCCCTTGTCCGCTCCACACTCCCCTCCAGCTCCACCACACCCGGCACTTTTCCCTGCAACCGCAGGAAGTGCTACACCTGCCCCCATACCTCCTCCCTCACCCCCATCCCAGGCCCCAAGAAGACTTTCCACATCAAGCAGATGTTCACCTGCACATCTGCCAATGTGGTATACTGCATCCGCTGTACCCGGTGTGGCTTCCTCTACATCGGGGAAACCAAGCGGAGACTCGGGGACCGCTTTGCAGAACACCTACGCTCGGTTCGCAACAAACAACTGCACCTCCCAGTCGCGAACCATTTCAACTCCCCCTCCCATTCCTCAGACGACATGTCCATCCTGGGCCTCCTGCAGTGCCACAACGATGCCACCCGAAGGTTGCAGGAACAGCAACTCATATTCCGCTTGGGAACCCTGCAGCCCAATGGTATCAATGTGGATTTCACAAGTTTCAAAATCTCCCCTCCCCCCACCGCATCCCAAAACCAGTCCAACTCGTCCCTGCCTCCCTAACCTGTTCTTCCTCCCACCTATCCCCTCCTCCCACCTCAAGCCGCACCTCCATCTCCTACCGACCAACCTCATCCCGCCCCCTTGACCTGTCCGTCCTCCCTGGACTGACCTATCCCCTTCCTAACTCCCTACCTACACTCACCTTTACCGGCCCCATCCCTGCCTCTTCGACCTGTTTGTTTCCTCTCCACCTATCCTCTCCTCTATCCCTCTTCTATCCGCCTCCCACTCTCTCCCTATTTATTTCAGAACCCCCTTCCCCTCCCCCTTTTCTGATGAAGGGTCTAGGCCCGAAACGTCAGCCTCTCTGCTCCTATGATGCTGCTTGGCCTGCTGTGTTCATCCAGCCCTGCACCTTGTTGTCTCGGATTCTCCAGCATCTGCAGTTCCTACTATCTCTGAAGGAATCTTGTGGTGCAGTTCTGCTAATTAAATAGATTTGCATTTTTTCCTTAAACAATAATGGTACCTATGAGGATCATTACAGTGTCCTCTCATTATTGTTATTTTAGTTATTGGAAAAAGTTTAACTTCATTTCCCAAACTGTAACCCCTCAGGATTTTAAGTGTCTCTCGTTTTCTCTGATCAAAAGAAAACAATCCCAATCTGCCAAGGGATGCACAGTTTAGGTAGATTGGCCATACTAAATTGTCCCATAGTGTCTAGGGATGTTCAGGCTAGGTGGATTACTATGCTAAATGCTGGGTTATGGGGCTTGGGTCTGTGTCGGGTGGGATGCTCTTCAGAGAACTGTTGCAGACTCGATGGGCCAAACAGCCTCTTTCTGCACCTTGAGGATTCTATAATTCTATGGTATCTCCACTTTATCCGTATTCCAATGCTCTGTCATCTTTGGAATTATTCTAGTAAATCACTTATGCACTTTCTCCAAGTCTTCATGTATTTCCTACAGTGTGGTGCCCAGAATTGAACGTTATAACCCAACTGGGGTCAAACTAGTGCAACAAGCATTCGCCAGACTTGTTTCCAGGATACTGAGACTGTCCTATTAAGGGAGATTTGGAAAACTGGTTTGTATTTTCTAGAGTTTCAAATAATGAGAGGTAATCTTACATTCACAGAGTCATAGAGGCATACAACATAGGAATAGGTCCTTCAGCCCACCATATCTATATTTACCAACAAACACTAAACTACACTATTCTCATTTACCTGCACTTGGTCCATGGCATACTGTGCCCTGGTGTTTTAAGTATTCATCCAAATGCTTAAATGTCACAAGAGTATCTGCTTCCACCACTGCCTCAGGTAGCACATTCGATATTTCTAACACTGTCTCATTGAAAAAATCTTTCTCAGATCTCCTGTAAAGTCTTGGGGAAGAAATTCTCATGATCTACTCTGTCTACACCTCTTGTAATCTTGTATACCTAAATTAGATTTCCACTCAGTCTCCTCTGTTCCAGGGAAAACAAACCAACCTATCTACTCTCTTCTTATAAGAGATTTTTCATTCCAGGCAACATACTGGTGAATCTCCTTTGCATCCTCTTCAGTCCAGTCATGTCCTTTTGATAGTGTGGTGAACTGCACACAGTATTCCATCTGTGACCTAACCAGTGTTTTATAAGGGTGTAACAAGACTTCCTTGTTCCTATACCTTACACCCCAGTTTATGAAGACAAGTATCCTGTATGCCTTCTTCACCACCCTGTATAACTGTTCTGACACCTTTCAAGGATCTATGGACTTGAACATCAAGGTCCTTTTGCTGCTCAGTACTCTCTAGAGACCTACTATTCATTATGTATACCCTTGCCTTATTATGCCTCCCAAAGTGAATTACCTCACACTTAATAGGATTAAATTCCATCTGCCATTGCTCTGCCCAATTTACCAGCTGATCAATATCAGACTAGCCTCAGTCCATCCTCGTCACTATCAACAACACCACAAATTTTTGTGTCATCTTCAAACTTACTAATTGTACCTTCTACATTCACATCTAAGTCACTAATGTGAATAACAAACAGCAAGGTCCCAGCACCAATCCCTGTGCATACCACTGGTCACAAGCTTCCAATTGCAAAAACATCCCTCCACTTTACCTCCTATTTGTAAGACAAGTTTGGATCCAGTTTACCAACTCACCTTAGATCACATGAGCTCTTACCTTTTGGACCAGCCTTCCATGTGGGACCAAATGCCTTACTGAAGTCCATGCAAATTGCATCAACTGCTCTGCCCTCAACAATTTATTAAGACACTTTTTCAAAGAAAAAAAATCAATTGAGTTAATCAGGCAGGTCCTCCCTTTAATAAATCCAAGCTGACTATCCCTAATAGATCCCTGCCTTTCCAAGTATTGAATAATCATGTCCTTCAGAACTTTTTCCACTGATCTCCCAACCACTGACATCAAACTAATTGGTTTGTAATTACATGCCTACCCCTGCTGCCCTTCTTAAACAAAGGAACCGCATTAGCTATCCTCCTGTTACCTGGTGCTCACTGTGGCCAGCAAGGTGTTAAATATTTCCACTAGGGCCCCATAAATCTCCTCTCTTGCCTCCCATAGCAGCCTAAAATACATCTCATCATGCCCTGGGGATTTGTACACCTATGTGCATGTTGAAACGTCCTATATTTGTTATTCGTATCTTAACATTTTCAGAACTTTAGGAGAGGGTCACTGGCAGTGTTGTAGAGCAAAGAGACCCAAGGGTTCAGATGCATAATTCTTTGAAGTTTACATCACATAGAGACAGGGTGGTTAAAAAGGTGTTTGGCACACTTGCCTTCATTGTTCAGTCCTTTGAACACAGGAGTTGGGAAGTCATATTGTGGTTGTACAGGACCTTTATAAGGCCTTTTCTGGAATACTCTGTCCAATTCTGGTTATAGGAAGGATATTATTAAGCTGGAGATGGTTCAGAAGAGATTTACCAGGATGTTGCTGGTTATGGAAGTTATAAAGAAAAGTTAGATACGCTTTTTTCATTGGAGGTTAGGAGGTTGAGAGGCAACTTTATAGAAGTGTATAAAATAAGGGTATAGATAGAGTTAATGGTAATTGTCTTTTCCCTATGATGGGGGATTTCAAGACTAGGGGACACATTTTGTTGACTCTGCTTTTTCTCCACAGATGCTACCAGACTTACTGAGTTTCTCCAGCAGTTTTTTTTGTTTCAGGTCGTCAGCATCAACAATTCTTTGTTTTATTACAGCAATGTTGGCATGGGTGATGGGGGCAACAGCATTTTGTTAATAGGTGGCACGGTGGCTCAGTGGTTAGCACTGCTGCCTCACGGCGCCAGGGACCTGGGTTCGATTCCACCCTCAGCGACTGTATGTGTGGAGTTTGTAAGTTCTGCCTGTTTCTGCGTGGGTTTCCTCCAGGTCCTCCTGTTTCCTCCCACAGTCCAAAGATGTGCAGGCTAGGTGGATTGGCCATGCTAAATTGCCAGTAGAGTTCAGGGATGTGTAGATTAGGTGAGCTATAGGGAGATCGGTCTGAGTGGGATGCTCTGAGGAGTGTGGACTTGTTGGGCCAAAGGGTCTGTTTCCACACGGTAGGGATTCTAATAGTATGTGTGTGACTGTAGAATAAATTTGAATGGCTGTCACGGAATATGGGATAGCACTGAAGTCTGTGTACAATACCTGGAGATTCCTTCATTAATAAAATACAGTGATATAATCCTCACTAGGTAATCAACCCCTTGATCAAAAAATAAGAACATTTTGATAGTACGTAATGAAGGGAAAGTGTGATCTCAATGTCATAACCAAAATGGAAGAGCCCATCCTTATGTAGGATTGAGAACACGGGACAGAGAATAAAGGCCTCATGCTTACACCTAGAGTGCACAGCCAGGATAAATAGAACAACATGAGCTTTCATGATGTGGAAGATTTACATGCAGAGATCATAACTTGTTTCTGACCTTATGATACAACTGAACACATGAAACTAGCCTGAGGTTCTATCAGGATCAACAAGGATTTAATTGTACCTTGATTTCTCTGGAGGAAAAAAAATTCACATATATTCAGCTTTCAAAGGGAGAATATTGTGTAACCACTAATTATAAGATTACAAACAGATCTTGATTAATTGGGTCAATGGGCTGAGGAGTGGCAGTAGGAGTTTAATTTGGATAAATATGAGGTATTGCGTTTTTATAAAACAAACAAGTGCAGGACTTATACAATAAATGGTAGGGCACTGGGTGGTGTTGTAGAACAGAGAGACCCAGAGGATCAGGTACATAATTCCTTAAGATTTGCATCACAGGTGGTTAAGAAGGTGGTTAGCACATTTGCCTTCATTGCCCAGACCAGTAAAGGATTTGGGAAGTCATGTTGAGGTTGTACGGGAAGTTACTGAGGTCTGGTCTGGAGTACTGTGTGCAGTTCTGGTCACCCTGTTATAGAAAGGATATTATTAAATTAGAGACAGTTCAGAAAAGATTTGCCAGGGTGTTGCCAGGAATGGAAGGTTTGAGTTATAAGGGTAGGCTGGATAGGCTGGGACTTTTTTGACTGGAGCATAGGATGGTGAGGTTTATAGAGGTTTATAAAATCATGAGGGGCATAGATAATGTGAATAGCAATGATCTTTTCCCTAAGTGGGAAGTTCAAAACTAGGGGACATTTTTTTAAAATGAGAGGAGAAAGACTTTATAAGGACTTGAGGGGCATTTTTTTTTTACACACAGTGGTTAGTGTGTAGAATGAGCTGCCAGAGGAAGTGATGAATGCAGGTACAGTTACAACTTTTAAAAGACATTTGGATAAGTACATTGATAGGAAAGGCTTGGAGGGAAATGCATCAGGAGCAGGCAGGTCTAGTTTGGGGGGATAGTAGGAACTGCAGATGCTGGAGAATCTGAGATAACAAGGTGTAGAGCTGGATGAATACAGCAGGCCAAGCAGCATTATAGGAGCAGGAAGGCTGACGTTTTGGGCCTAGACCCTTCATTATGTTTGGCATGGAGTGGTTGGAGTGAAGGTTCTGTTTCCATGCTGTATGACTCTATGACCACATGTTATAAGGAGTAGAACTTTGGGAATTTGATCTACGCATTCGTAAATGTACCTTTTGCTTTATTCCTATCTTCACCAGTGCAGACAGAGACACATATTCTACATAGAATATATAATAACCAAAAATTTCAACCTCCCAATGATATGAAAGAAAACTGCATAGGTATATTAGCAGATACCTGAACATAAAAATGAAAAGAATAAAAGAATATATTTATGCAACAGACACTTTTAAATGAAGGTGCCAGAGGTTCTTATTGATACTTCTCCAATGCACAATGTTTGAGCTGGTTCTAACTGGTTCCCACTAAGTGTTTGTGACCTCTTCGACCTTGATTTCCAGTGTCCTCTGTAGCCAATAGCTGTTGGCTGCTGTTTCATTTAGTTTGGCCAATTTTTGGTCACACCCGATTTCTCTGGTTGTGGGTCAATTTAGAATGTCCAGTATTGGGCCTGTGATCCCTTGAAGGGTCTATTGAAAATCAGATCAAGCCTGGATCATGTTCTCATGAGACACATATAAATTCTCAGACAGATAGCCTAACTCCCTGTGTATCTGGATTCCCAATTGCACATCGATGACAAAACCTGTACTCTAACTATCTTCTTTACGTTAATCAATAAATTGAACAGTACTATACACAAATAAGATCCTGGGGATGCCAGAGGGGATTTACTTCCTCCAGAAAGGGAGTGGAAGTCTTAAACTTTGCCACTGTCAGCATATCTATGGACTTGTTCTTTTATTTCTTCCTAGTGTGGATCCCATCTGATTCTGTTGTCCCAAATTATACATTGTTCCCTTTTGCACAGAACATTGGGGATTTAATTTTTCAGTCTCGTGCTGGTATTGTGAATGGTCCACAATGTTAGCTCTGTTTTCTTAGCCTGTCTGGTTCAGGCCTCTGAGCACAACCTGTAGGTTTTTGCATTTCTCGGTTAGCTCATCCAGACTCTAACCAGAGGTAAATAACTAGAAACTGTGTTGACAAGTAAGTTTATTTGTTCAAACTTTAACACCATTCTAAAAACACCTACAGAAGCTTAGAGACAGACACAGCAAAACAAAAAACAGTTGGTTTTATGGGTAGACAGGATGAAAAACCTGGGAACCATTTAAAAATCATAACTACTCAAGCATATTGTGAGTTGTATATAATTCTGCAATTTTCCTGAAACAGTGAGAACAAATGCAGACACCATGGAAGCGGTGGGTTCTAAATTAAGGAATTACTGCTAGATAGCAACAATTTGATTAGCTTTTGACAAGGTGAACATGGGTTTTGTGGGGTCAGTGCAGCAGTGAACCACCTCGTCTGCAAAGAGATGTTATTAAAAAACCTATGAGCGTCAGCAACAATTAATTGCCTTAGAAACAGAAAATCATACAAAAAAGCAGAAGCATTATGCCCTTTGTGTTTGTTCCATTATTCAATATGATTATATCTGATCATCTAACTCAATTCCTGCTTTCCCCTGTACCTTTTGAACCCTTTAGTCCTAGGAACTAGATACAACTCCTTCCTGAAAGCATTCAATGTTTGTCCTCAATTGCTTTCTGTGACAGAAAATTCCACAGTCTCACCACTCTCTGGGTGAAGAAATTTCTTCTTCTCTTCATCATAAGTGGCCTACCCCATATATTTGGGCCATGATCTCTGATTCCGGACTCGTTGCTCACCGGGACATCCTTCCTGTGTTCACCCTGTCTAGTACAGTTAGAATTTTATAGGCTTTTATGAGAGTTCCACTCATTCTTCTAACCTCCAGTGAATAGAGGCCTAACCAATCCAATTCTCTTCATTCATCAGTTTTGTCATTCCAGCAATCAGTCTGGTAAATCTTTATTGCACTCCATCCATAACTAGAATGTCCTTCTTCAGATAAGGAGACCAAAACTGCACACTATACTATAGGTGTGGTGTCAGCAAGGTCCTGTACAATTGCAATAAGACATCCCTACGCCTGAAGTTGAATCCTCTCGTCATGAAGATCAACATACATTTGCCTTCTTCACTGTCTGCTGTACCTACATACTTACTTTCAGTGACTAATGTCTAAAGATACCCAGGTCTCGTTGCACCTACCCCTTTTTCAATCTATCACCATTCAGACATTAATCTACCTTCCTGTTTCTGTTACGAAAGTGGATAAATGTGAGGTATATGTACAATGCCCAATATTAGGCTGATAGATCTTTTCTGGACCCTCTTCAATTTAATAAAATCCTTCCTATGACAGGGTGACCAGAATTGCACACAGTACACCAGAAGAGGCCTCACCATTATTAGACATTGCACATTATTCTTTATTTGCCATGCATTTGCCCGCTCATTCAATTTGTCCAAATCACACTGAAGCATCTCTGCATCCTCCTCATATTTACCCTCCCACCCAGCTTTTTATCACCTGCAGACTTGGAGGTATTACATTTACAAATAGTTGGGGTCCAAACACTGATTCCTATAGTTCCCCACTAGTCACTGGCTACCACTTACAAAAAGGACCTTTTATTCCGGCTCTTTGCTTCCCATCTGCCAACTAGCTCTCTATCCATGTCAGTAGACTACCCCCAATCCCTTTAATTGAATATGCTAAGAAAAGCTCCCACTCACCAAACTTTGGGCAAACCCCCAGTTGAGGGAGGAATAAAACACCTTCATAGACTTTGAAAGGATGAATTCTCAAACAGTGAATGAAAGCGAGCATCAGTGAACAAACAAACTTGTGTCAATAGAATGAGAAGAAATCAAAGGAAACAACTCACCAACTCTTGCAGTCCGAACTTGCATCATCAAGCTTATTTTCCTTGGTTTTGATTTCTTTTTCCACTGTTGATATCCATATTTTGTCTGCTGTGTCCGTCTATTTTTGAAGGGGGAGTTTAAGAAGGTTAATATATACGTACAGTCATAGAGTAGAGTCAAAGAGTCATACAGCGCAGAGAACACCCTTCGGCCCATCGGGTCTGCACTGACAATAACAACCACTAAAGGGTGCTAGTCCCAATTTCCTGCACATGTCCCATATTCTTGAATATTATGTTATTTCAAGTGCTCATCCAAATATTTTTAAGGTTGTAAGGTTTCTGGCCTCCATTACCTTCCCAGGCAGTGCTTTCTAGACACCCTCCACCCTCTGAGTGAAAAAGTTTTTTTCTCAAATCCCCCCTGCCCTTACCCTAAAATTATGCCCGGTCATAATTGACCCTTCAACCAAGAGGAACAGCTGCTCCCTACTCACCCTGTCCGAACCCTGCATACTCTTATACACCTCAACCATGTCCCCCTCAGCCTTCCCTGCCCAAAGAAAACAATCCAAGCCTATCCAGTTTCTCCTTATAGCTCCCAGGCAATGTCCTGGTGAACCTCCTCTGTACCCTCTTTGTCCCATCCTCCCTGCGGTGAGGTGACCAGAACTGCACACAGAATAGAATTTCTTTATTGTCACGTATACTCAATGAGTATAGTGGAAAATTTGTATGTCACCAATTACAGCACTGAATTAAATACAAAAGTCCCAAGGCACAGCTTCTTTTTTTTTTAACAAGATTTGTTACAGAAATAAAATGTCCCATTCGATACTGCCATAAAAGACTGGGCCCAGTATGTGGAAAGAATGAGTTTCTTTTGGGTGAATGACATTGTGGCAGATGAAAAGCAACATTTAATTATCCTGATTGCTCACAGACCTGCAGCATTTTCAGTTATTAAGAGCCTAACTTTCCCTGAAGCACAAGATACTAACACCTTTGAAGAGTTGACAGATTCAGTTAAAGAATATTACAACCTCAAACCTCCTCTAATTCTGAGATGCTATTGGTTTTATTCAGCTATTTGAGAACCAGGGGAATCCATGTTGGGATTTTTGATGAGGTTAAGACGATTTGCAGAAGCATATGATTGGTTTAACCCTGAATGAGAATCTATTAGAATGTTTGGTATGGTGGATTAATGACGTAACCATGCAAAAGCACAACTAGCTGAAGCCGAATTGGACTTCAGACAGGCACTACAATTAGCTTTATCATTAGAAAATGTGGCAAGTGGAGTATGTGAGTTATTGGGTATCCCAATGGAAGTGAACACCCTCACCTGTCCAACTGGGCTTGGGGAACGCCACTTCACTCTGTGCTGAGAATATTTCCCAAAGGATTTTAGGATGGGGAGTTTTAGCCCTATGGTTAAGTTGTAGAATCTGCATTTGAATGTGAAATAGAATGTGAAGTGGAACTTGTTGTATCTCTCAAGACAGGTGACACATGGTACATGGATGGATTGGCCTCTTTCTGTGTCATGACTGCTGAACATTAAAATCTGTAACATTTTGAGATCTTGGAGATTTGATTCATGAATGTAATGAGGTTAGGGAGGGAAATAGAGAGGCTTTATATGTGATGGAAGTGTTGTGGTGGAGGTATATGCGTTTTAAAGTATTAAGCATGAATAAAGATGAAGGCAGGCTAGCAAATTCAACAGAATTCACATAGTTGATATTTGAGATCACTATGCATTAAAAATTTATGCACGAGTTTATAAAAGTTTACAAAATAACTAGTTGGTTTTGAGACAGAAAGTCAATTCCACCAAGTGAGAATTTCAGTAACTGAGTTGGGACTTGGGTGTGAATTTATCTGTTAGAGCAAATGGTGTCCTGCAGTTGTAGAAATTACAGGGCCATTCCTTGCACCCAAAGGAAGCTTATTACTACAATTTGTTGAGAGCATACAATTTTCATGAAAGCCAAATTGAATTGAGAGAAAGTGAGATACAGTGCATGTGGATTTATAGAATAACTGCACTGACTTCAGGTGAATTCAAAATGCTCAGAGATGTTATTCCACACATCTGGAGCACTCAGGTCTTCAGCCTGGTCCTTCTGGCTCAGAAATAGGATGTTATTACACACCTCTGGAGCAGTTGGGACCTAAACCTGGGGTCCTGACTCAGATGTAGGGACGATAACTCTGTGCCAGAAGAGCCCCTAGACTGTGCTGATTCTAACATGCTGATGAAAAAATGTGTGAAAATTGAATGTGTGCCAAATATTGGCAAATAATCCTTTAATGTCGCCAAGTTACTTTTGTTTCATTCTTCAAACTTGGATGTAGTTTATAACACATCATAACTAGCTTTATGGGAGAGAAGAGAGTTGCAGATTTTATCAGTGGAGCAGTAGGAACAAAACAAAGAGAGATCCATGCATGTCCTGGATGCAATATGTACCTTCAATAACTTGGCAACACTTACAAATAAGTTGGCAGGTATGAAGAGTTTCAATTAATTTATTTGAAATCTTTGAACTGGAGCCTCTGTTGGATCAGCTTCGTTTAGTAAAACATTCAGTTTTATCCCTGAAATGGGGCTGAATAGGCTAATTGTCAGTGTTTGAGATAGTCATGATGGGTCCGTTGCATTATCTCTAAGGGAGTGAACACTCATGTTGTAATGTGTTTGTTCAAGCTAGGGTAAATAATAGAAATGATCAAGAGTATAGCTGTGTCAGTGGGGATAACCAATGTATAAATTAGGGAACACTGGCATTTTTCAAATCAGTTCGCCTGTCTGAGGGATGTGTTCAAGATCAACTGAAATCACCATTTCTCACGGGAATGGGGGATCTGTTCACTCCTTGCTTGGAGCATATTTTCTACCTGTGCTTGCAGCTATTGGAATTCCAGGTGAACTGTATTCTTATTTGATAGACATTTGATAGGTTTGAGTTGCTGAATTGGAAGCATAATTCTTACCTTTTCCATGTTTTGACAGATCCCTTTATACGTGTATATTTATTGAATATTCGTTTATTTCATATTCAATCTGTAACAACGACATTTATGTGTGTAGCAACATTTGTCCAGTCAAGTCTGGCAGATATTTTCTAATCAACCTGTTCAGATATTATTGCGTATCTCAGAAGCAGATAGGACTTGAATCCATGTCAACTAGCATAAAGTTAGGGACACTATCACTGTACCACAAGAGCCCCAGTCATTTTAGTGTGTTTTTGTCACAATAGCGATCAAGGCAGTTGACATATATTTTTGTAATCAACATATTCGGACATATTATTACATGCATTTGAAACAGGTTGGATTTGAATTCAGGCCACCTGACTCAAAGGTAGGGACACAAACATGCACCACAAGAATCCCAGTCAAGCCTTACATTGTTACAAAATTTATTAGAATCAGGTATCCTTTCTACAGGTAGATCTCAAAGAACAAAGAACAAAGAAAATTACAGCACAGGAATAGGCCCTTCGACCCTCCAAGCCTGCGCCGATCCAGATCCTCTATCTAAACCTGTCGCCTATTTTCCAAGGATCTGTACCCCTTGCTCCCTGCTCATTCATGTATCTGTCTAGATACATCTTAAATGACACTATCATGCCCGCCTGTACCACTTCCACTGGCAACGCATTCCAGGCACCCACCACCCTCTGTGTAAAGAACTTTCCACGCATATCTCCCTTAAACTTTTCCCCTCTCACCTTGAAATCGTGACCCCTAGTAATTGAATCCCCCACTCTGGGAAAAAGCTTCTTGCTATCCACCCTGTCTATACCTCTCAGGATTTTGTAGACCTCAATCAGGTCCCCCCTCAACCTCCATCTTTCTAATGTAAATAATCCTAATCTACTTAACCTCTCTTCATAGCTAGCGCCCTCCATACCAGGCAACATCCTGGTGAACCTCCTCTGCACCCTCTCCAAAGCATCCACATCCTTTTGGTAATGTGGCGACCAGAACTGTACGCAGTTTTCCAAACCTCCTATATAACTGCAACATGAAGAACATGAGGAACATATAACACAAGAGTTGTATTCTTGTGTAACCTCACGCTATAGAAAATCGCACTGTAAAAATCATCATGGAAAATCACATTATAGGGAAATTGTTATGGAAAATTATTATACTGTACAGTAGAAAGTTCGCATTATCCAAACTGCGTTCACTATACATCAATCAAGTTACAGCCAATTTCAGTTAACAAAACACCTGTTATAGCAGAACTACCTGTAGTAGTAGACATGAGATCCTCAGGGGTTTCTTGTTGTAGAACTCAACTCTTTGAGAATTTTCCAACAATGAATTTGTAGCAATTGACATTGTGAAAGTTCACCATGTTACAGATGCATAATAATAGGTCAAAATGCTTCCACAGCAATAGCCTACCTTAGTTCAACACAATATCTTTTCTAAATGGTCACTAATTTACTATATTTTAGAAAGATATTTTTAGTTGATGCCCACTTCACAGGTAAACATTAGATTGTCAAAGTTAATGTGGAATCCAATGTTATCATGATCAGTGTTTCCCAATGACTACAAATTACAGATTAACCTTGCCTCATTGCTTGAGACCACAGAATCGTAGAATCACAATGTCATTGTTGGTCTATCTACAGGATATGGCCAGCAGTGGTTCAAGAAGGCAGGTCACCACTACCTGCTCATGGATGACTACGAATGGACAATAAATGTCTGGCCACTAAACACAAGACTGCCTTTTTAATTAGCCTTAAACTCTGCCTTCATAATATTAAATAACTCTGCTTCAAGAGGGGAATTTTACGGATGCTTGTGCCTTTATGAAAAATATTTTTTCCTCATGCATGTCAGAAACGGAAGAGCTCTCATGCTTAAAACTTTACCCTTAATTCCAGTGTCTCAACAATGGAAAACATTCTCTCAGAATCCACCCTATCATGTCATGGCACTTGTGAAATAATGTACAAATCATCTACCCCAGGCAGGCACATCTGTGATAAGTGTCATCAACTGCACAAATGTGAGCTCTGATTTTTGAAAATCAAATAGCAGGCAGAGTCATTGTGATGCACGATTAATGTTTTAGCTCCCATAGCCTCTTGTGTCAGACTTCTCTTTGAACTCCTATTTAAAGTTCTGAAGAAGAAATATACTTGGCCCAAAATGTCAGCTCTGTTTCTTTCACCACCAATGGTGCCAGATCTGTTGAGATTTCCCATTAATCATTGTTTCTATTTTAGTGAGGGCACAGAATTGAATGTGGCAGAAAAGTTTGTAATTTTACTTCAAATCTTTTTAAAACAGAAGATAACAAACAAAAAGAGTAAACAAAAAATCCTCTGCTCTCTTACAGTGAATCTAATGCCGATTGTGATCCTGTCACGATGTAAGTGTGGCCTCTCTAAATGCATCACTTGCTACCTGGTGGGAATGGCAGTGGCTGATCTCCTGGTCCTGACTTTTGAAGTCATATTGGGATGGATTGGTTTGATTTATTTGCAAAATTCATTCTTGCACATTACTCCTATATGTAGCATCATCTTTGTTCTGATTTATGTTGTCACAGATATTTCTGTCTGGCTTACAGTTGTTTTCACCTTTGATCAATTTGTAGCCATCTGTTGTGTGAAACTAAAAACAAGATATTGTACTGATAAAACAGCTGTTGTAATAACAACAAGTGACTGTGCTGAGCATTTTAAGGTGTCTACCATGGTACTTTACCTACCAACCAAACTACATAAATGACAATATTCCCTGGGGTTGTAATCCTAAACCAAGCTTCCTTACTTCACCAGTACGGGCAGCATTTGACATGTTTCAGCTTATTTTAACACCTTGTATTCCTTTCTTTCTGATTTTATTACTGAATGTACTCACTGCTAGGCACATCCTGGCTGCTAGTAAAGTCCGCAAAAGACTCTGTGGCCATTGCAGTGGCACGTTTCAAAGTGATACAGAGATGGATAGCTGAAGGAAATCCATTATTTTACTCTTCAGTGTATCAGGCTGTTTCATATTTTTGTGGATTGCCGCTGTTATATTCTACATATATCAACGAATTGGAAATATTCGCCATTACTCCTCCTACTCTGACCCTAATTATGTTGCAGCGTCTATATCAAACATGCTCCAGGTTCTCAGTTCTTGCACAAATACATGCATTTATGTTCTGACGCAGAGAAAATTTAGGGAGGAGCTGGTTAATGGAGTGAAATATCCATTCAACATAATTATTAAACTGGCTAAATTATAGTGAGTACTAAAATCTTCAATTCATGAAATTGCATCATATTTTGTAATTATAATCCATGTGGGAAAGTGGGATTAGTGTAGGTAGTAGTGGTTTTTTTGGTGGTAACAACTCAATGGGACAAAGGGCCTCTTTCTGTATTTTAAGTCCTCTCAAGTCCTCTCCCCATCCCTCCCTCAACTTCTCCTTCAATTCCTCCCACTTCCTACAGATAAAGGGGGTGGCCATCCTCTTCCGAAGCTACACTGGCCCTATCCCCCACCTCTTCCTCCGTTATATCGATGACTGTATCGGCGCCGCCTCGTGCTCCCACGAGGAGCTCGACCAGTTCATCCACTTCACTAACACCTTCCACCCCAACCTTAAATCCTAACTCCCCACCTACACTCACCTTTACTGGCTCCATCCCCGCCTCCCTGACCTGTCTGTCTTTTCTCCCACCTATCCGCTCCTCCCACCTTAACCCCACCCCCACCTCCTACCTACCAGCCTCATCCTCGCCTCCTTGACCTGTCCGTCTTCCCTGGACTGACCAACCCCCATCCCAACTCCCCACCTACACTCACCTTTACTGGCTCCATCCCCGCCTCCTGGACCTGTCTGCCTCCTCTCTGCCTATCTGCTCCTTCATCCATCTTCCATCCGCCTCCCCCTCTCACTCTATTTATTTCAGAATCCCCTTCTCCTCCCCCATTTCTGAAGAAGGGTCCAGACCCAAAACGTCAGCTTTCCTGCTCCTCTGATGTTGCTTGTCCTGCTGTGTTCATCCAGCTCTATACCTTGTTATCTCAGATTCTCCAGCATCGGCAGTTGCTACTACTCCCAGTAAGTCTTTCTATCTTTTCATTGTCTTCTTGCAAGTGTACAGCACCAATACCCACATCACTTGCATCGATAGCCACCTTGAATGACTTTGCATAATTAGGTGTGGCTAACACTGGGGTGGTGGTTAACATGCAGGCTGACAAATTCATTCTGAAACTTGCTGTACTTCTTCAACAAATCAGTCAGTGGAGCAACCACACTGCTAAAATTTGGTACCCATTTTTGATAAAAATCACTCAGTATCAGGAATCATAGTACTTCCTTCTTCATCATTGGTTTGGGAAACTCCCCAGTAACCTTTATTTTCACATCTTACAGGGACATATGTCCATATCCAATGATATAGCCTTAGACCGTGACTTGGGCTTTTGCAAACTCACTCTTAGCCAGGTTTATACCAAGGCCACCTTCTGAAGTCCATCGGACGATTCTGAAACATGCTCCAAATGTTCCTTCTACGTGTGACTAAGAATTACCAGATTGTCTATGTACACCACAGAATTGGGTAATCCTGAAATGACTTTATTGGTTAGTCTTTAAAATGGAGCTAGTGTATTTTATATACCAAATGGCATCAGTTGCAGATATGGGTAGAGAAACAGCAGATGGAGTTTAATCTGGGTAAGTTCAAGTCTACAGCTCCTTGAAAGTGGTCATAAAAGTAGATAGGGTGGTAAAGAAGGCATATGGTGTGCTAGTCTTTATTGGTCAGGGATTTGATTACAAGAGTCAGGATGTCATGCTGCAAATTTATAAAACTCTGGTTAGGTCACACTTAGAGTATTGCGTTCAATTCTGGTCGCCACATTACAGGAAGGATGTAGAGGCTTTAGAGAGGGTGCAGAAGAGGTTTACCAGGATGCTGCCTGGATTAGAGGGTATGAGCTATAAAGAGAGACTAGAAAAACTTGGGTTGTTTCGTCTGGAGTGATGGATGCTGAGGGGAGACTTGTTAGAATTCTATAAAATTATGAGTTGCATAGATAGGGTTGATGGTCAGAATCTTTTTCCCAGAGCTGAAATGTCTAATACTAGAGGGTATGTATTTAAGTTAAAATGGGGAAAGTTAAACGGAGATGTGGGGGCGAGTTTTTTACACTGTGGGAGGTAAGGGTTCGGAATGTGCTCCCAGGAGTTGTGATGAAGGCAGATATGATAGGAGCGTTTAAGGGACTTTTAGATAAGCACATGAATATGCAAGGAATGGAAGGATATGGACTAAGACCAGGCAGAAGGGATTAGTTTAATTTGGAGTCATGTTTGGCACAACATCGTGGGTCGAAGGGCCTGTTCCTGTGCTGTACTGTTCTATGTTCTACCACATCTGTTTTTTCAGTACTTCTCTTAAACCACTAACCCTGTGATTTCATGTGACCTACTTTATTACAGTGAAAACACTTGAGCTTCTTTACTTCTCTTCCCCCCTTATGGGTTTACTTTTAAACCTGAGGTAAACTATCTTTTCTATCTTCAATGAGATCAAATTAGTTATTGTAATGAGGTTAGCCAGGTGAATTTCATAGAATATGAGTTCCCAGACTGGGACTGTTAACTTGGTCCAATCAGGGACCCCTGGTTGACAAATATAAACAGGAGTCTCGGGCATTCTATTCACTCTGAGAAAGCCAGACCAGTGTCAAGTGCTATGCATGTGTAAATAAAGGGTGACTGGGTGACTGGGTGACTGGGTGACTGGGTGACTGGGTGACTGGGTGACTGGGTGACTGGGTGACTGGGTGACTGGGTGACTGGGTGACTGGGGTCTGTGGAGTTATTTCAGTGGCGATGAGAGAAAAAAACATGCTACTGAAGAAATTTGCTCGCAACAATTGTCTTTGAGTTAGGGTAAACATTTCTAGCATCATGCCATTATTTGGGAAGCTTGACACATTTGATCCTGCCCTTGAAGACTGGACCCAGTGTGTGTAAACAATGTGCTTTTTTTCAGGCAGATGACATTGGGGCAGATGAAAAGCAATGAATAATTCTCCTGACAGTGTGTGGATCTGCAGTTTTTTCAGTTATTAGGAGCCTAACGTTTTCTGAGGCACCAGACAATAAAACCTTTCAAGAGTTCATGAATTTAGTTAAGAATTTTATGAACTCAAGCCACCTCAAATTCTGACACACTATCAGTTTTACTTGGTTGCTTGAAATCAAGGGGAATCTGTGTTGACAGTTTTAATGAAGTTAAGATGACTGGCAGAAGCATGTGACTTTGTTTTAACCCCTTAATGAGATGTGGTGAGACTGTTTGTTTGGTATGTGGGATTCATGATTCATGCAAAAGTTCCTACTAGCTGAAGTCCGACCGGACTTCAGACAGGCACTATAACTGACTTTGTCATTAGAAATGCAGCAAGAGAAACATATGAGTTACAGGGTCTGCTCATTGAAGTGGACACACTCACCAAGCTGACTGATCTTGGGGGACACCACTTGAGTGAATGCAATTGCATGGCCTCACTCAGAGCATATACTGAACAGAGGGACTTTAGGTCAGCCACAGCAAAACCCCCAGAAAAAGCCAAGCCTCAGTCAAATGGTTAACATTTTCTTTAGGATGTGGGCCGGAAAGCCCATTGTAGTTTCTGCCGGTAGGCAGACACAAGACTGCAAAAGAGGCTCACTAAGCCTGAATTGAGTAGGAGAACTCATAGGCCAGTATCCAGGAAAGGGCACAACCTGGAAAGCCCAAAAACATCTGGCTTGGAACAGTCAAATTGCTCAGCAACTACCAAATCAGAACGAATCAAAATAAACGTCTGCTTAAATAGTCACCTGGTTGTAATGGAGGTTGATGCCGGCGCGACTGTATCAGTGATGCAGAACCAGTCTTTAACAAAATTCACGCTGGACTCCAATCCTTAGGTTTGTGGAAGACATCGGCTAAATGGAGAACCTATACTGGAGAACATTTACAGATTAAGGGTACAACTTTGGTTCCGATCTTATATAAGAAGCAACTGGTTCAGTTACCACTGACTGTAGTGAAACTCTGCCGATGCTGGAAAATCTGAGATAACAAGGTGTAGAGCTGGATGAACACAGCAGGCCAAGCATCATCAGAGGAGCAGGAAAGCTGACATTTCAGAAATTTCTTAAGAAGGGTCCAGACCTGAAACGTCAGCTTTCCTGCTCCTCTGATGCTGCTTGGCCAGCTGTGTTCATCTAGCTCTACACCTTGTTATCTCAGATTCTCCAGCATTGGCAGGTCCTACTATCTCTGTGTCATTCTTTTTCATCAGAGATGATATTTTCCCTGCCACAGGATTGTGCAACTTTAGAACTGTTTACCACAGAAGGTGGTGGAGGTGGGATAATTGAATATTTTTAAGGCAGCAATAGATTAATTTTAGGTGAGGAAATCAAAGATTATTGGAAATGTGGAATTTGAAATGCAAACACATCAGCCACAATCCTGAATGGCTTGGGCCAAACAGCCTTCTAATTTGTATGGTTGTACATTCAGAAGTTTGTATTAAACATTTGACATGAACCAGAGTTGAATATCCTTCTCACCAGTGTATGTTATCTTAACTATTTTATTTACATAGTGAGAAGTTGCAGTTAAATATTTAGATTTGTTGAGAAAAAATTTGAACATTTGCTTATTCAATCAAGTGTAGCTGACTGGTAGGTAATTGATATATTTATAGAACATAGAACTACACAACACATGAATGGGCCCTTTGGCCCATGATGTTGTGCTGAACATGATGCCAAATGAAACCAAATGAAACTAATCCCTTCTGCCTGCCCTTGGTCCATATCCCTCAATCCGTCTATATCCCTCTATTCCTTGCATATTCATGTGCTTATTTAAAAATCCCACAAATGCCCTTATTGTATCTGCCTCTACCACCACCCCTGGCAGTACATGCCAGACTCCTATCACTCTCTGTGTAAAATACCTGCCCCTCATGTCTCCTTTGAACTTTCTCTCTCTTACTTTAAATGCATGCCCCATAGCATTAGACATTTCAACTCTGGGAAAAAAGATACTGACCTTCAACCATATCTATCCACCCCATAATTATATAGACTTCTAGCAAGTCTCCCCTAAGCCTCTGCCACACAAGAGAAAACAACATTTTTCTATCTCTCCTTATAGCTCAGACCCTCTAATCCAGGCAGCATCTTGGTAAACCTCTTCTGCACCTTCTCTAAAGCCTTCACATCCTTCCTGTAATGTGGTGACCAGAATTGAATGCAATACTCTAAGTGTGGCCTAACCAAAGTCTTATAAAGTTGCAACATGACATCATGACTCTTGTAACTCAATTCCCCAACCAGTAAAGGCAAGCATACCATATACCTTCTTTACCACTCTATCTACTTACACCACTTTCAGGGTGCTATGGACTTGAGCCCCAAAATCATTCTGTACTTCAGACATATTTTGTGTTAATGTGAGAAACATTCTACAGTATGTTCACTAATTCCATGTTTAATGATGATGCATTTTTCTAAAGCACAGGTGTGATGTGAGGTGTGTGATTTATGTATAATGTTAATATAATTTATTTTAGAGTTTGGATTTTGAACTAGTGCCATTGTGCTTTACTGTATATGTAAAGAGGTTTAATGAAATATGTCTTAGTATTTTTGCAGGATGGTGAATTAAACAAAAAGACTACAATCTGACTTGTCAAGACATAACATCATCTGGAATCATAACAATAGTTTTTGAAAGACTATAGCTTCCTTACTTAGTGATCTCAGAGTCTGATTCTTAAGCAAAACTTTTAATACAATGTGATGATCTGGAGCTTATGAAACTTTGAAAGCAATTTCCTCGCAAAAATGGTTTTTGTCACCACTGAATTATCTATAAACTATTTAAGATTACACTGTATTAATACAATATGATAATCTTTCCAATAACTACCTATTACAATTGCCCATAAGTATAGCTTTATCAAGCTCCATTGATTAATAATCATTAGTTTCAGGACTCATCATCAATACAAACTCCACACATAATTAATCAAGAAAAGGTACAAAAAATAGATGTAGAAAAACAAATGTTAATGTTTCAAACAGCTTCATGATCTTAAAAACAAAACCAAAGAACTGTGGATGCTGGAAATCAGAAACAAAAACAGAAATGCTGGAAAAGCTCAACAGGTCTGGTGGCACCTGTAGAGAGAAAGCAGAGTTAATATTTTGGGTCCAGTGATCCTTCCTCAGAAGGTTACTTTGTTCAAAAAAGTTGTGATGTGGAACCTTTGGTCAATGCCAAACAGATTCATCATTTCTTGCATCCTTTTGGTAGTGAAATGAATGCCTTAGTTGATATTATGCTGCGAGGGAGGCCTCACCTAGTGAAAAATTGTTGGGTTAGATTGGTCGCTATGGCTTTAGCGGTGTTGGTTTGGATAGAATGGATAGTCTGAGTCTTTTTCCCAGGACAGAAATGTCAATTTCAAGGGGACATAAGTTTAAGGTAGAAGGGGGAGAATTTAAAGGAAATCTGCAAGGCAAATCTTTTACACAGAAGGTGGTAAGTGCTTGAATGTGCTGCCAGAAGAGGTGGTAGAAGCAAATACAATAGCATCATTTAAGAGACATTTTTATAGATATATGAATAAGCAGGGAATACAGGTATACGGACAAAAGGTTTTTAGTTTAAAAAGGTGTCATGTATTGGCGCAGACTTGGTGGACCGAAGGGCCTGTTCCTGTGCTGTACTGCTCTTGGTTTTTTGACCAGGATATATTTGTGCCCGTACAAGGTAGTAGGGGTGATATAATCACTCTGGTTAGTTTTGTCACAGCTCCCCTTTATTGGCATAGCTGTCCAAATTATTTTGGACACAGATTATACAATTAAAATGTAATGCCATATGTCCTTATTCATCTCGGGCCACCAGCACAGCCCTTTAATTCTTAACCCAGTGGCCTCTGCTTCTTGATGGCCCTGGATATCATGACATTGATAAATAATCTGGTAACAGTCCCATGTGGGAATCATAATGCCCATTTTTCAGGTAAGACCATCTTGGACTTGTTTGCTTATAATTTCATTTGTCACAGAAGGCAGGATGTACTCCTTCCTGGATTTGTTTTCGGTCATTGTCGCTGACCCGAGCTTATTTAAGGTCCTCAACCTCAGTTTAGCTCAGGGCGATGGCATCTACCTGTTCTCAAATCAGAGGCCACCATAGTTCTCTCTCAGGTGCCTTGTTTGGTGAATTCATCTGCCCTTATATTCCCAGCAGGGGAAGATTGATGGTGTGACCTGACTTTAACAATCTTGTACTCTTGTTCTTGGGCAGGATAGGTTATGTATTTTAGCAAGGGAGCAGGTGGTAGAGTTTTCCAATCTGCTGACACAAAATCCCTTGCTTCTCACAGTGGCATGGAGTCGTTAGACTGTTACAGATGTACATGCTGTCTGAATGTATGTTTGCTGGTGGAGAGAACCTATCTGGATGGCTAACTTGATAAGCCATAGCTGACATTTTAGCAGCCTGGACGCTCATTTTTTGGGGAGCTTTAATGCTAATCCACCTTGATGGTTCTCCATATATATTCCACGTCCCATTTTCCTGCTTTTGCCTTCCAACCTAGAGGACCCATCCACAAAAATTTTAAAAGGTTTTGGATTGGCTTTCCCAATTAAATTGAGCTTTCCCCTGTTTCATTTTGGCACAAACTGTCTGTTGGAATCATTCACTGGTACTCATGAGATTGCCCTCCATAGCTCAAGTTGTCAGCTAGGAATGTGGGCACATTTTACCCTAATGTCATGGCCCTAAAACATCAGAGTACAGCACATAATGTTAGTGTGGCTAATCGCACTGTCTTTAATTCAGGTATCCAGCAGTAGTTGTATGTGGGTATGTTTGTTGAGAATGATTAGGGGATTGAGTCCAATTATGTAGGCAAAGTGCTGTACTGCCCAGAAAACCACCCAAAGTGTGTTTCTCACACCCTGAGAAACCCTACTCCACTGGGGATAAGAATTGGGAGGCACATACCACCAGTCTAAGCCTCCCGTTGTGCTCCTGCAAGGGCCTGGCTGCAAAGGTAATGTTTGTGGCATCCATTTCTCGTAAAGGGGAGCTGTGGCATACCTCACCTGTAGAGGACTTGGATGTTCTGGGTCTGATACTTGTAGTGCAGGAGCCTTTGCCAGAGCCTGATTAATTCACAGACAGCTTGCATGTGCTGCTCAGTCCATTCCTGAGGGTCATTCTTTTTAACAGGTTTGATAGTGGGGAGACTTTGGTGGTGAAACCATCTACATGTTTCCAGCAATACCCCAGTAGGCCTAGAAAAGAACACAATGAGCTTACGTCTGTGCATGGTGGCAAGTGTGCTATAGACTTGATGCACCTCTTTTCGATTGTATTTCCCTTGGGTCATACCAGTGCCCAAATCAGAGACCTATGGCTTCATAATGGGGTTCACTTTTAAACCTCAAGATATGAATAACGTCAGTAGCTCATTAAGTAGTTGGAGGTGCTCTGATTTAGTATATGTCGGAGGAGGTTGTCTACATATTGGACAAAGTGCTCAGGAAATGAAAGATGTTCTAACCTCCTGGCCAGATGTTGGTGCAAGATGGAGGGAGATTTGTGGAAGCCTTGGGGGCAAACAAGTCCATGTTGACCTGGGAAAGTGAATGCAAAATTGTACTAGCTCTGCTTGCTGAGGGGAATAGACCAATCCATTGCTAATGTCCAGCTTTGGTGACATATTTGGCTGTGGGGCTTTTTCATCATAGTTTCATGGATGATTGGTACCTGTGGTGCTGTGAATGGTCTTGTTTTTGTTAAGGTCCTGGAAGTCAACCATCAGCTTCCAAGAGTTAAAATTGTATCAAAGATAGTAGGAACTGCAGATGCTGGAGAATCTTGAGATAACAAGGTGTAAAGCTGGATGAACACAGCAGGCCAAGCAGCATCACAGGAGCAGGAAGGCTGACGTTTCGGGCCTAAACCCTTCATCAGAAAT
>NC_063365.1:187376-240312 GCF_021869965.1 Rhincodon typus | reverse complement strand
AGGCTACTAAGTGCAGGGTTCTCTCTCCCAGCAGGCTGTTTATAAGCTTGGCAACCTCCCCCTCAGCCAGCTTGGCAAGCTCATTGCTTCTGAGGCTTTGGGTCAAGACCACCAAATAACTACTTCCCCTGTCATTCTATCGCAGGTTTGTTTGTGGCCTGCAAAGGCTTGTATGTGCCTCACAAGAATCCCCTGTGCCTCTAGGTCACTGGTCATGTCCATATACTTAAACTACAATTCTCCCAGGATACAAATCCTGTCTGCACATCTCCTGTGGAGACTTCTATTGAAGCCTCTTTTGTATTGGGCATCTGCCATGTGCAGCAGTTCGCAAGGTCAAACATTTCCGCATGAAATTGGAGCCCAGGATGTGTTCCAGCATTGGGTGGAGTTTGACAAATATAACCAGGTGACGACGTAGTGTTGTCCAGCGTAAATTTTAATGGTTCAGTTTGCAACCTCTTCTGTAAGTGCCCGATTAATCTGCTTAGGATAACCTTTTAGCAGTTGTACCAGGAGCTATTGCTATCTTGGGATAGGTTCAGAGTTGTACAATTTGTACGGTTCTAGGCCTAATGGGGTATTGCCGGAACCATGTAAATGGTTTTGCCACCAAAGCCTCCCTACTATCAAACCTGTTAAAAGTGTCCAATAAAAACAAAGTTGCTGGAAAAGCTTACCAGGTCTGGCAGCATCTGTGAAGGGAAAAACAGAGTTAATGTTTCGGGTCTAATGACCCTTCCTCAGAACTGATGGTGGCTGGGAAAATGTCAGTCTAAATGCAGAAAAAAAGGGGAGGGGGATGGGGTAGGAAGTAAATGAAAGAGAGAGAAGAGCAGTTGGACAGACAAAGAGTAGGTAACGATCAGGCTGGGAAGGTGAACAGTTGTTAATGGGGACTATTAGTGACTAATAACGGGGGTGTGTAATGGCAGGCTATGTGGTAACAAGGCCTGGTGTGTGGGGTGTGGGGCTGAGATATGGGAGAGTTTAGGCCCTAAAATTATTGAACTCGATATTGAGTCCGGAGGGCTGCAGGGTCCCCAAGCAGAAAATGAGGTGTTGTTCCTCCAGCTTGCATTGGGCTTCACTGGAACACTGCAGCAAGCTGGAGACAGAGATGTTGGTCAGGGAACAGGGTGGTGCATTAAAGTGGCAGGCAACGGGTAGTTCAGGGTCTTTTTTGCGAGCATAATGTAGATGTTCTGCAAAGCGGTCACCTAGTCTCTGCACTTCGTTTCCTCAATGTAGAGGAGACCACATTGTGAGCAGTGAATGCAGTAGACTAGATTCTGGGAAGTGCAGGTGAAGTGTTGCTTCACCTGGAAGGTATGCTTGGGCCCTTGGGTACTGGGGAAGAAAGGGGTAAATGCACAGGTGTTGCATCTTCGCCGGTTACAGGGGAAGGTGCCGTGGGGCTGTGTTGGGGATGAAGGAGGTGTGCACCAGGGTGTTCCAGAGGGAACGGTCCCTGGGAAGGCCGACAAGGGAGAGGAGGGGAATATGTGTCTGGTGGGGCATCTTGCTGGAGGTGGTGGAAATGGTGTCTGATGATCTTCTGGATGTGGATGCTGGTGGGATGATAGGTAAGGACAAGGGGAACCCTATCGCTGTTGTGGGTGGGAAGAGAAGGGGTGAAGGTGGAAGTGCGGGAGATGGGTCGCACACAGTTGAGGGCCCTGTCAACCATGGAACTGGGAAATCCTCGGTTGAGGAAGAAGGTGGACATTTTGGAGGCTCCCTTGTCGAAGTTGGCCTCATCTGAACATGTACAACAGAGACGGAGGATCTGAGGGAATGGGATGGAGTCTTTACAGGAAGTTGGGTGTGAGGATGTATAGTCTAGGTAGCTGTGGGAGTCAGTAGGTTTGTAATGGATATTAGTGGCCAGTCTATCCCCAGAAATGGAAATAGAAATGTCAAGGAAGGGAAGGGAGGAGTCAGAGATAGACCAGGTGAAAGTGAGGGCAGGGTGGAAATTGGAGGTGAAATTGATGAAGTTTTCCAATTCCGGACGAGAGAGGGAAGCAGCACCGATGATAACATTGAAGTATCGGAGAAAGAGTTGTGGGTGGGAGCCGGAACAGGACTGGAACAAGGAATGTTCCACGTACCCCATGAAGAGACAGGTATAAATAGGGCCCATGCGGGTACCCATGGCCACCCCTCTCACCTGAAGAAAATGAGAGGAGTTAAAAGAGAAGTTGTTGAGGGTGAGGACGAGCTCGACCAAGCGGACGAGGGTGGTGGTGGGTGGGGATGGTTCAGGTCTTTGCTCCAGGAAGAAGCGGAGAGCCCTAAGACCCTCCTGGTAGGGAATGAATGTGTAAAGGCATTGTACGTCCATGGTAAAGAGGAGGTGGCTGGAACTACAACTGGAAGTTTTGAAACCGGCGTAAGGCTTCAAAGGAATCATGGATGTATGTGGGCAGGGATTGGACCAGGGGGGAGAAGACTGAGTCAAGGCAGGAAGAGATGAGTTCTGTGGGCAGGAACAGGCTGAAACAATGTGTCTGCCCAGACAGTCCTGTTTATGGATTTTTGGGAGGAGGTAGAAGCGAGCTGTGTGGGGCTGTTAAAAATGTCCTCTGGGAATGGACAGAGCAGCATTTGCAAGCTGTCTCTGAATTACAACAGGCTCTGGCAAAGGCTCCCGAACTACAAGTATCAGACCCAGAACACCCGGGCCCTCTACAGTGACCCACACAAACTCAACATGGTGACCTTCGATTACACCTTCTACCAAGGGTCAGCCTACACTATTCTATCTGGTGCTGCATGTCAATTTCACTGTGGCACGACACTGTCATGCCATAGGCCCTGATTCTGACTGAGGGAGAACAAAAAATGCTGGAGATCACAGCAGGTCAGGCAGCATCCATTAGGAGAAAGCAAGCTGACATTTTGAGTCTAGATGACTCTTCATCAGAGCTGTAGTGAAGGTATAGGTTGGAAGGGTTTCTAGCATTCCTGCTCGTCGTGTGGGTCCCTCTAATGGCATAGTAGGGTATCTCAGGTTTGTTCCCTGTGCTTATGGGGAGGATACTTCTTCCTACTCCCTTGCATTTTATAGAATCACTACTGTGTGGAAACAGGCCATTTGGCCCAACAAGTTCACACTGACTCTCCAAACAGCATCCCACACAAGCTCACCCCACAACATGTCCCTTTAACCCTGTACTTCCCATGGCTAATCCACCCATCCTTTTCTGATGTGCAGGCTATTCTATGGAGCAACTTCACCTCCGGATGTATATTGTTGGCGGGGTCAAAACTATCACAAGCCTTCTGACTCACTTCGGTAGCGTGTGATACTAGGGTTCCAGTCCAACCAGTCCTATTCTGTGCCATGAGCTGGGTTCTGTCCAGCCTCCTGAAGACAACAGTGAACTGCGTCCATAAGCGCCCAGCGAATTCAGTTGGACGTTCCTCTTTCTTTTGCTGGCAGTTATGTAGCCCATCAACAGGGTCCCATCTATTGGGATCGATTTCAGTTAAAATTGCGGTTTAAATGTCCTCGACTTTCCCTCTGCTCACATTTTGTGAGTGGGGCAAAGTGGCGACTCAAGCACATTAATGTTAGCTTGATTTACACAGAGTCATCCAGCATACAAAATTCTCTGAGAATTGTCTGGGAATTGTCAAAAAATGCATAGTGGCTGCAGGTGGGTTTGAAGGCAGATGATGTTTTTTGGCTATCTCTGCCATTTGTGTCACTGTGAATGGGGTGGTGTGGGTGATATTGGTAAAAATTGAAAGAACTGTGGATGCTGTAAGTCAGAAACAAAAATAGAGGTTGCTGGAAAAGTTCAGCAAGTCAGTTCTGAGGAAGGCTCACTTTTCCAGCAATTTCTGTTTTTGTAGGTGATATTGGGTGGCCATTGCGTGGCTTGGCAACTGGTGGTTAGTGGATTCATTGAGGCTGAAAGGGGTTCCTTCATTGTCTGCGGTTTGAGTTGTTTGCGGAGGGAAAGTGAGGCTGGCAGTATTGAAGGTATTGAAGATATTGGGAATAAGGGGCTTCTCTGGGAAGGGATGTGAAGGTCCCCATTGCTCGTGTATCTCAGCGTACAATATGCTTCATCTTCTATGGCCCCCCTCATGACTTTTCTCTTCTGCCCCTAAAGGCACACGTTATCCTTTTCCAGACTGCAAGTTGGGACTTTAATCTATCAATCTTCCACTCGCATTTCAAGTGATCTACAGCACAGGTTTTACTCTCTTGTTTTGCTTGACATGACTGTCACCTGCAAATTATTACATTTCTCAGTTAGCTCAGTCATGGCTTTTGAGCTGCATCATGATCCTGAATCGCATGGTGCTCCCCTTGGTAGACCTTCTCTCTCTGGGCCTGAAAGTGCCCCATGTGCAGCAAATTTGTCTGGTTCTTCTGTTCCTGCTCTTGAATTTTGACCTACATTTGCTCCATTCTGTTCTTTGCATTCCCTAGCTCTTCTTCAAGCTTTACATTTTCAACTTCTCTCTATTTCATTTGTTCCATGCAACCAGCAATCGCTATAGCCTTACTTCATTTAGTGACATGCTTCCTTAACTCTTCATGCACCCCCTCCCAACGATTTTGCTCTTTGGATCCCAACTTAGTGCAGCATTCGGTACACTTGGGCCACATCCTAGTCAGATATTTCCTTAGGGTTTTCTCCCATTCTGAACTGTCTACCATTGTTCTGCTTTCCTGTTTCTCTGCTGTTCATCCAAGGGGTGGGGAAGAGACCGGTTAGGGGTCTGACCTATGCTAAATTCATGCTCTGTCCCTCTAAGTCCAATGCAGAAGAGGTAAGTGACTTGAGTCCTCAAGGCTGACTTGCAGAGTTTACCCTTCATCTTTCACAAGCCTAGCTTCAAAACCCTGCTATTTTGTCTCACTCTCCAGACCCAGTGTGTAATCCAATCTGGTCAGTCACCTCTATCCCCATTCACCCATTTGAAACCTGGCCATCACATTGGGCAGCGGCCCTCTTAATTCGGGGCAAGACTAGATGTTCACAAATACAAGGCAGATGGGATAAGACTTCGGAGTGAAAGTTGGCCAGTTTTTATTGGAGGCACACCCAGAGATGCAAGTGCTTTGTCCATGCTTTGGCCACTTAACTAATACTTGCAGAAACTTGTTTTTCACGGATGTCATACTTGTCAGACAAACAAGTATAGCAAGACTTTATTCAAAAAGCACACAAAAGGAGTCATATAGCCAAATATTATCTAAAACTCGGTTCTTTTGTGATAAAACTTCTGATCCTTACAATAATTAATCTACCACCACAATCCTTACCTAAACTACTACTGGCTACCAGACTAGGACGATGTTATACTCGTGCAGTTGAATTTTGCCAGGTTGTGTAATCAGTTCTGATGATCTTGGCAGGGGTTGGTCTCATGTTGCCATCTTGTCTCTTTCTTCAGGTGATGATTGGAGCCCCACTTTTGTGCCAGGGTTGAGTCTTCACTGAGGGAATGGCTGCCAGATATCCCTTCTTATCCCTCCCTGCTGTATCCTTTCAGAATGTTCTCTGGCCCTCAGTCAACCAATCTTCTGACTCAAGATTATGACATCCAATGGGATTCCTGATGTCATGTATGGAAGACACTGGGGTACCCTCGATGCCCATCCTCTGATGCTCATTGCAGGAACCAGGTGTGCCAGCGAGTTTGCTCACTGTACTCCAGTGCACAAACCAGCCTTGTTTTCCAGGGCAAGTTCGATTTGACTTTGCCCGCACATCATGTCTTGTGTGGATGCTTTGAACTTGACCTGTCCTGAAATTTCCTTCGGGCCTTGTTGCTCAAAGGTTGCCCATTCTAATTTTGCACTCTCTCTAAAGCCTCCACATCCTTTCTATAGTGTGGTGACCATAACTGCACACAATACTCCAAATGTGGCCTAACTAAAGATTTGTATAGCTGCAGCATGACTTTCACACTTTTATATTCAATATCCCAGTTGATGAAGTCAAGCATGTCCTGTATGCCTTGTTTAACATCTTATCCACTTGTGTTGCCACTTTCAGGAGCTATGTACTTGCACCTCAAGGTCCCTCTGTATATTAATGTAGCTAAGTGTCCTGTTTTACTGTATACACTGAATTTGTCCTCCCAAAATGCATCATCTCATACTTGTCCGGATTAAGCTCCATTTGCCATTTCTCTGTCTAATTTTGCAACTGATCTGCTCTGTCCTTTGACGAGTTTCCATGCTATCCACAATTCTACCACTTTTCATATCATCTACAAACTTACTAATTAGACCACCTACATTTTCATCCAAATCATTTATATACATATATATTTATAAAACAAACAACAGAAGTACCAGTATTGATCCTTGTGGAACACCACTGGTCACAGACCTCCATGCAGTAAAACACACGTCCACATTTTATCGTTGTTTTCTATGACCAAGCCAATATTGTCAAAGTTACCAACTCACTGTAGATCTCATGTGACTTAATCTTTTGACAGACCTTTTCAAATGCTTTAGTAGAGTCCATGTAGAAAACATCCATTACCCTATCTTCATCTTTGTCACTTCCTCAAAAGACTCAATTAAATTTGTGAGACAAGACCTCCTCCACACAAATCCATGCTGACTATCCCTGGGGCGGCATGATGGCTCATTGGTTAGCACTGCTGCCTCACAGTGCCAGGGACCTGGGTTTGATTTCAGCCTCGGGTGACTGTGTGGAGTTTGCACATTTTCCCCACGTCTGCGTGGCTTTCCTCCCACAGTCTAAAGATGTGCAGGTTAGTTGGATAAGCCATGCAAGATTACCCATAATGTCCAGGGATTTACAGGCTAGGTGGATTAGCCATGGGAAATGTAGGATTACAGGGATAGGATAGGGAGGTGGGTCTAGGTGGAATGCTCTTCGGAGGGTCACTGTGCACTCGATGGACCAAATGGTGTGCTTACAGACTGTAGGGATTCTATGAATAAGCCCATTCTTTTCCAAATGCGAGTAAATCCTGTCTCTAAAAATCTTCTCCAATGATTTTCCTACCACTAATGTAAAGCTCACAAGCCTATAATTTCCTGGATTATCCCTGTTGTGCTTCTTAAACAAAGGAATAACACTGGCATTCCCCCAGTCTTCTGGGGTCTTGCCTGTGGCTAAAGAGGATACAAAGATTTCTTACAAGGTCCCAGCAATCCCCTTCCTTGCCTCCATCAGTATCCTAGGATAGATCCCATCCGGTCCTTCACACAAAGACACTCAATACTTTCTCCTCCTTAAAATTGATATGTCCGAGAATATCAACATTCCTCTTCCTAATCTTACCATCATCCATGACCTTCTCCTTGATGAATACCAATGTGAAGTACTCATCAAGGACCTTACCCTCTTCTTCTGGCTCCATGCATAAATTCACTCCTTTCTCTTCAATTGGACCTACCCTTTCCTTATCTACCCTCTTGCTCCGAAAAAAACAGATGAAATGCCTTGGGATTCTCCTTAATCCTAGCTGACAAGGACATTTCATGGCCTCTTTTAGCCTTCCTCATTCCTTATTTGAGTTCCTTCCTGTTTCCTTTAAATTCCTCAAGGGCCTTATCTGATTTCAGTTTCCTTAACTTTACATTTGCTTCCTTTTACTTTCTGACAAATCTTTCAGTATCTCTTGTCATCTGTGGCTTCCAACTCTTGCCATCCTTATCTTTCAACCTCACAGGAAAATGCTAGTCCTGAACTCTAATTAACTGGCATTTAAAAGACTCTTGCATTTCAGATGTGGATTTACCTCCAAACACCTGCCCCAATCTAATTTCTCCAGTTCCTGCCTAATACTGCTGTAATTAGCCTTCCCCTATTTTGTCGACACTGGTCCTCAAGCTCCTATTGACTCTGGTCCTGGTTTCCAGCACTTGGCTTTGTAAGCTGCGCTGCTTCAAATGTTCATCTAAATAGTTCTTAAATGTCATGAGGGTTTCTGCCTCTACCACCCTTTTAGGGAGGAACTTACAAATACTCACCATCCTCTGGGTGAAAAAAGATCTTCCTTAAATCCCCTCTAAACCTGCCCTCAACCTTAAGTCTATGCCCACATAATTTTGAACACCTCAATCAGCCAGTCCCTCAGTTTTCTCTGCTCCAAGAAAAATAACCCAGTTTATCTAATCTCTCTTCATAGCTGACTTGCACCAGACCAGGGAAACATCTTAGTGAATCTCCTCTGCACCCTGTCTAGTGCAATTCTTTTACACTTTGGCAACCAGACTACACACAGGACTCCAACTGTGCCCTGACGTCTTATACAGCTTTAGATTCATAGATTCATACAGTGCAGGAAAGGCTGTTCAGCCCATCGAGTCTGCACTGACATAACACCCACTAAAAGTGTGCTAATCACAATTTCCTACACTTGTACAATATCCTTGAATGTTATGACATTTGAAGTACTCATCCAAATGTGTTTTGAAAGTTGTAAGGTTTCCAGCCTTCACTACCTTCCCAGGCAGTGCATTCCAGATTCCCACACCCGCTGAGTGAAAAAGTTTTTTTCCCATATCCCCTCTGAATCTCCTGCCCTTATCCTACAACTATGCCCTCTTGTGATTGACCTCTCAACCAAAAGGAACAGCTGCTCTCTATTCACTCTGTCCATACCCTCATAACCTTATACAGTCAATCATATCCTCCCTCAGTCTTCTCTGCTCTAAAGAAAATAATCTAAGGCTGTCTAGTCTCTCCCTATATCTCAATTTCTCCATCCCAGACAACATCCTGGTGAACTTCCCCTGTACTCTCTCTAGTACTATCACATTCTTCCTATAATGAAGTGACCAGAACTGCACACAGTACTCCAGTTGTGGCCTGACCAATGCTCTGTACAACTCCAGCATTACCTTCTTGCTTTTATAGTCTATGCCAGTATTGATGAAAGTAAGTATCTCAAATGCCTCTTAATTATTCTATTCACACTCTCTGCTGACTTCAGGGATCTGTGAATAATTACCCCAAGATCCCCCTGCTCCTCTGAACTATCCATTGTCCTGCCATTCATTAAATATTCCCTCATCTTGTGTAATACCTCACACTTTTCAGGGTTAAATACCATCTGTCACTGGTCTGCCCATCTGACCAACCCATCTACAGCTTCCTGTAACCTACAACCATATTCACTATTAACCACTCTATCAATCTCAGTGCTGTCTGCAAATTTGCTTAACATTCCTCTCATATTTTCATCTATATCATTCATGTATATAACAAACAATTAAGGGTCCATGTACTGATCCTCGTGGTACACCGCTGGACACCAGTCTCCAGTCACTCGAACAGCATTGTACCACTACCCTTACTGTGTACGGTGTAGACAACGGTGAAGTGGTGGCAAAGGGTTGATGGTGCAGGCATCATGGTCAGTGATGAGATAACAAGGTGTGGAGCTGGAGGAACACAGTAGGCCAGGCAGCATTAGAGGAGCAGGAAAGCTGATGTTTCGGGTCTGGACCCTTCTTCAGAAATGAACCCTTCCTGCTCCTCTGATGCTGCCTGGCCTGCTGTGTTCCTCCAGCTCCACACCTTGTTATCTCAGACTCCAGCATCAGCAGTTCCTACTATCTCATGGTTAGTGATGAGCTGGCTCAGGACTTCAAACTATATCTTTCTTTTTCTTTCCTTATTCTAAAATTATTCAAAATGTCACCATTTCGTGGTGATTATTTAACCTAATTAACCTATGCCTTTTCAAGTCCGTATGAATTCACTTCTTCAGAATTTTCTCCAATAGTTTACAGAAACACAATACTGAAACTCACTGGTCATAATTTCCTGGTTCATCTCTATCATCTGTCTTAAAATGTAGAATCACATTAGCTTCCTGTCCTGTAGCTAGGGAGGAATTAAGCTCCATCATAATCTCACTACTCTTGTATTTAATAGCTTGACTACTAAAGGCAGTGTACCATATGCCTTCTGAACCACTCTATCCACCTATCCTCTGCATTTTTCAATAATCTGTGACATGCACACTGCGATGGTTTTGCACTTCCTACGGTCCTGCCATTGATCGTGTATTCCTCTGTCTTCTGCTGTTAATCACAGTCAGGACAGACTTATAGGATGGTGCTTTGTTTTCTGCATCAATAGTTTTATATTTTTATATGTAATCAGATCAGAAAATATAACTCCACACTGGAAGATACTGCCTTCCAATGAAGGATCAGTCATCCAGCATTCACACGGTGCAGAAATTCCCATCTTGTGGCTGCAGGACAGTCAAATGCATGTGCACACGCACTTTCTGTGTATATGTGTGTATGTGTGTGTATGTGTGTGTGTGTGTGTGTATGAGAGAGAGAGAGAGAGAGACTGGAGCATGCATAGACTGGGATAGTCTGAAGTGGATCGAAGCAGGTGAGGCAATGGCGGTTGTACAGAAAGCAGAGTTAATGGGGGACGAATGGAGCCAGTTTATGGGGCAGCAAAGTTACAGCGAAGTCCTGATGAAGGGTTTCGGCCTGAAACATTGATTTACCTGCTCCTCGGATGCTGTCTGATCTGCTGTGCTTTTCCAGCCTCATACCTATTGACTCTGGCTTCCAGCATCTGCAGTCCTTATTGTCTCCAAGTTACATAAACACACGTTGTATGCTGTAATTTCAGAATAATAACTTACGGGTCAAGCATTTTCACTGAACAATTGCTCATTTCCATTCTAAGTTCGACTTGCATTACAATGTCCATACTTATAAGGGGCATTGTGCAGAAGGAGCATATGCGGTAACAATATGTACAAGGGGCTCTATGCAGCAAGATGAATGCGCAGACATATTCAGCCTTCTTGACCAAGAAACATTCTTTAGAGTCATGGATGGATTTTGGAAACTCCTTTCAAAGTGGGTAAAAATGGCAGGATTTATAAACAGCAAACTCTAACCAAGAAAAATGTTTGTCTTTCTGAATCTCTACTCTGTATTGACAGAGATGGTTTTTATAATTATACAAGTAATGGGATGCAGAAGGATTGACAAATGGGAAACTCAAACCAAACATTACTTCAAGAACTGGCAGATTCACACGATTCACCAGGACCTAACTATCTTTTGCCTTTGCATGATAAGGAAAAAAGTTTGTCTGTTCTCTTTATTGAAGGACATTATAGGTATCAGTTTGATGTGAAAAACACTGAAATACAGTGTCACAGAATTGTTCTGGTGCGAAGGAGACCATTTGGCCCATTGTTCTTGTGCTAGCTCTTCAAACAAGCACCACTACCTAGTGCCAATCTTCTCCTTTTTCCCCATATTCCTTGCAAACTATTTCTATTCAAATAATCACTAATGCCTTCTGGAATGTCTCCATTGAACCTATCTCCACCACATTTCAAGGCAGTGTGTTCCATAACCTAATTACTCACTCCGTGGAAAGATTTTTTCTTTTGCACATCACTTTAAATCTGTGCCCTCTCATCCTTGATCCTTTTATGAGCGGGAATACGTTCTCCTATCTACTCTACCTGGCTGCTCGTGGTTTTGAAAAGCTCCTTCAAGTCTTGTCCCAGCCTCCTTCTCTTCAAGGAGAACAGTCCAAACTTCTCCTGCCTATCCATTAACTGTAGTTCTTCAGCCCTGAAGCATTCTTGCAAATTGCTTCTACCCTCCCTTGAATGCATTCCCAAAATTACGATAGTGTGGCACCCACAACTGTAAATAATACTCTAGCTGAGTTCTACTAAGTGTTTCAGGCAAGTTCCATGTCATCTGCTTGCTCTAGTACACTATGCCCCTATTATTAACGTGGTGGACACGGTATGCTTTTATTAACTGCTCTTTCCACCTGACCTGCCTTCAATAATCTGTGCGCATATATACCCAGGTCCCTCTGCTTATTAAAATTGTATCCCCATTTTGTACAGTATTTCAATGTTCTTCTTACCAAAGGGCATCACCTCACATATCTTTGTATTGAAACTCATCTGCCAACCATCCATCTACTCTTCCAACTTGTCAACATCATTTTGGAATTCTAAACTGTCCTTCTCACAATTTACAATTCTTCTAAGTTTTGTGTCATTTATAACCTTGAAATTGTTCTCTGAGCACCAAGATCCATATCATTACTATATAATCAGGAAAGGCAAGGGTCCCGACCCTTACCAGAGAGGAACTCCACTACAAATCTTCTCCGGCCCGAAAAATGTCAATTAACAATTACTCTCTGTTTGCTATCACTTAGTCAATATTGTATCTACGTTGCTACTGTTTTTCATACCATGACCTATATCTTTCCTAATAAGTCTGTTGTGTGGCACTGTATCAAACACCTTCTGGAAATCCTTGCATACCACATCAACAGTGTTACCCTGTTCGAACCTTTCTGTTACCTCTTCAAAAGAACTCTAGCAAGTTATTGAGCAGGATTTCCCCTTTTAAGGTGCTTACTCTTTCTGACAATCCCAACCTTTTCCATGTGACTACCAATTCTAACCCAAAAAATTGTTCTGGAAGCTTCCCCATTACTGAATTTAAGCTGACTGGTCAGTAATTGCTGGGATTATCTTTAGAGTCATAGATTCATACATCACGCAAACAGAGCCTTCAGGTCAACTAGTCCATGCTGACCATAATCCCAAACTAAACTAGTCCCACCTGCCTGCATTTGGCCCATATCCCTCCAAATATTTCTTATTCATGTACTTGTCTAAATGTCTTTTAAACATTGTAACTGTACCTGCATCGACCACTTTCTCTGGAAGCTCATTCCACACATGAACCACACTCTGTAATAAAGTTGCCCCTCATGTCTTTCTTAAATCTTTCTCCTCTCACCTTAACAATATGTCCCCTAGTCTTGAAATCCCCATAGGGAAAATACACGTGCCATTCACCTTATCCATTCAACCTCCCAGTCTATCCAGCCTCTCCTTATAGGTCAAACCCTTTATTACTGGCAACATCCTGGTAAATATCTTCTGAAACTTCTCCAGCTTGATTATATCTTTCCTATAACAGGGTGACCAGAGCTGTGTACAATGCTCCAGAACAGGCCTCACTAACATCTCGCACAACCTCAACGTAATACCCCAACTTCAATACACAAGAGGTCTGAGCAATGGAGACAAGTGTTAAGTGCTTTCTTATCCTATCTATAAGTGATGCAAACTTCAAAGAATGATATACCTGAGCCCCTAGGTCTGTCTGATCTACAACACTGGATTCTGGATGATCCAAGATGGAGGACAGGAGAAAATTGTGTCTGATCCTTTTTTGAGGCTTTTTCAGTGTTGGAGCTGATTTCCTCGATTTCTTGGAACAGTAATTACTGTTTTATAAGCTGTTGCATTGTTTTGGAACTGTGGGGGGAAAGAATCAAAACAACGGTACTTTTAAACAAGAAGGAGAGCAGGTAACACATAGGAGGTGAAGGGAAAGGAGCAGTGAGCCTGCACAGCTGACTGACCAGGCAATGAACTATCACAGCTGACTGCCTGTGCTGTGTAGTTTCCAGCATCTCTGGACATTAGAGTTTGGTCTAAATCAAACACTGAAATTTAAAGCTGACCTTGGAGAAACCTCAGTATCGGGAATTCACAGCAGGGGACAACTAAGTTTTTTTATGTCTAGCCATACTCTGTTACTTTTGTAAATCTACAATGGTGAGGAGCGTGATTTCTTTTGTTCATCTGTTCTATTGAGATCCATCTCTAGACTAGACATTGTTTAAAATATAAAACATAGGTACCAAGTTACCCTAGAGCAGTGTGACAATGCTAATTTCTGAGTCAGTAGATTGTTAAGGTGCAAAGATGACCTTAAGTAGAGGGCTGTGCTCTTCTGTCAGATTAATGGTTGAATCTCTACAGTGTGGAAACAGGCCCTTCGGCCCAACAAGTTCACACTGACCCTCAGAGCATCCCAACTAGACCTATCCCCCGAGAACCCACCTAATCTACACATCCCTGAACACCATGGGCAATTTAGCATGGCCAATCCACCTAAACTGCACATCTTTGGACTGTGGGAGGAAACATGAGCAGCCGGAGGAAACCCACGCAGAAACAGAGAGAACGTGCAAACTCCACACAGACAGTCACCAGACGATGGAATCGAACCCAGGTCCCTGGCGCTGTGAGGCAGCAATGCTAACCACTGAGCCACCATGCCACCCTATATGGGAGACTTGAGAGAATTTCAATGTTATTGACTATTATGTCTGAAGGAAGTGTATATGAATAGGTTGGAGTGGTATTTAGAAGCAATGAGGAATTTACAGGACCTACGGGTGTGATCAATGACAGTTTCAGGAAGAGATAAAAACTGCTGATACAATCAGATAGACGGGTCTCCTGTGTCTATCCCCATCTCAAACAAGTATGCTGTTTTGGAAACTGCAGGGGATGATGGACTGTCAGGGGAATGTAGCACTGACAGCCAAGTTTCTGGTACCAAGACTGTCTCTACTGTGCCAAAGGGTATGCTGAGTTCCATGTGATCACTTGTGGTACAGGACTCTAGTCAGAGGAACAGACAGATGTTTACGCAGCCAGCAAAAAGATATCAGAATGATGGGTTGTCTCCTGGTGCCAGGGTCAAGGATGTTTTGGAATGGGTGCAGAATATTCTGAAAGGGGAGAGAGACCAGCTGAGGTCATTGTACACATTGGAACCAACAACACAGGAAGAGAAAAGGACAAGGTTCTGAGGACAGAATATATGAAATTAGGTAGGAGGTTAAAAAGTAGGTTGCTGAGTGTAGTAATATTTGGATTACTCCCAGTGCCATGTGCTAGTGAGTGTAGGAATAGGAGGATAGAGCAGATGACTGTGTGGCTTAGGAGCTGGTGCAGGGGAGAAGGATACACATTTTTGGATAATTGGAATCTCTTCTCGGGTAGAAGTGACCTGTATAAGATGGACAGGCTGCACTTCAGTTGGAAGGGGAGTACTGCCAGAGCCACATGGAAGTGTTTAAACTAGTAATTGGGGGGAAGGGAGTGCAGCAGAGAGATAGCGAGTAAAGGGATCAGTCTGAGGCTGCTGCAGTTGGGAAAAGGAGCAAGTCAAATAGTCAAGGCAGGCAGGAGCAAAACAGAGAACAAGGTAGGTCTGATAAATTAAACTGCACTTGTTTCAATGCAAGGGGCCTGACAGGTAAAGCAAATGAACTTACGGCAAGGTTCAGAACATTGGACTGGGATATCATAGCTATTACAGAGATGTGGCTCTGGGATGGACAAGACTGCCAGTTAATGTTCCAGGGTATAAATGTTATAGGAAGGATAGAAAAGGGGGCAAAAGAGGGGGTGTGTGGTATTTTTGATTAGGGATAACATTATGACTGTACTTGGGGAGGATATTGCAGGGAGCATGTCCAGTGAAGTTATATGGGTGGAACTGAGAAATAAGAAGGCGATGATCACCTTATTGGGATTGTACCTTCACCTGTCAGCAGAAAATTGAGAAGCAAATTTGCAAGGGGAATCTCAATTATCTGTAAGAATATTAGGGATGGCAATGGTAGGGGATTTTAACTTACCAAACATAGACTGGGACCACCATTGTGTTAAAGGATTGGATGGAGAGGAAATTAAGTGCATACAAGAAAATTTTCTTATTTAGTGTGTGGATGTACCTACTAGAGAAGGAGCACCTTCTCTTGGGAAATGAGGCAGGCCAAGTGACTGAGGTGTCAGTGGGGGACCACTTTGGAGTAAGTGATCATAATTCTATTAGTTTTGAAATAGTTACGGAAAAGGATAGACCTGATCTAAAAGTGAAAGTTCTAAATTGGAGCTTGGCCAATTGTGACGGTATTAGACAAGAACTTTGAAAAGTTGATTGGGAGCAGCTATCGCAGGTAAAGGGAAGGCTGGAAAGTGGGAAGCCTTCAAAAATGAGAAAATGAGAGTACAGAGGCCATATTTCCCTGTTAGGGTGAAGGGTAAGATCGTGTAGGGAGTGCTGGATGACTAGAGAAATTGGGGACCTGGTCAAGAAAAAGAAGGAAGTAAATGTCAGGTATAGACAGCAAGGATCCAGTGAATCCCTAGGGGAGTATAAGGGCAGTAGGAGTATACTGAAGAGAAAAATCAGGAGGGCAAAAAGCTGACAGGAGACAGCTTTGGCAAATAGGGTTAAGGAGAATCCAAGGGTTTTCTACAAGTACATTAAGGACGAAAGGGTAACTCGGCAATAGGGCCCCTTGAAGATCAGCAGGGCCACTTATGTGTGGAACCGCAGGAGATGGGGGAGATACTAAACAAGTATTTTGCATCAGTGCTTAATGTGGAAAAGGAAATAGAAGCTAGAGAATGTGGGGAAATAAATAGCAATGTTTTGAAAAGTGCCCATATTACAGAGAAGGAGGTGCTGTACATCTTAAAATGCATAAAGGTGGATAAATTCCCAGAACTGGATCAGCTGTACCCTGGAACTTTGTGAGAAGCTAGGGAAGTGATTGTTGAGCCCTTGCTGAGATATTTGTGTCAACGATAAACATGAGTGAGGTGCTGGAAGACTGGAGGTTGGCAAACATGTTGGTAAGGAAAAGCCTGTGAACTATAGACCAGTGAGCCTGACATCAGTGGTGGGCAAATTCTTGGAGGGGATCCTGAGGGACAGGATTTACATGTATTTGGAAAAGCAGGGACTGTTTAGGGATAGTCAATGTGACTTTGCGTAGGAAATTGTGTCTCACTAACTTGATTGAGTTTTTTTGAAGAAGTAACAAAGAGGATTCATGAAGGCAGAGTGGTGGACACGATCAAAATGAACTTCAGTAAGGCATTTGACAAGGTTCCGGATGGTATTCTAGTTAACAAAGTTAACTCACGTGGAATAGAGGGAGAAACTAGTCATGTAGATACAAAACTGGCTCAAAGGTAGAAGGCAAAGGATTGTGGTGGAAGGTTGCTTTTCAGACTGAAGGCCTCTGACCAGCAATGTGCCACAAGATGGGGGCTTGATACATGCTTTTTGTCATTTATATAAATGATTTGGATGTGAATGTAAGTGGTACAGTTAGTATGTTTGCAGGTGACACCAAAATTGGTGTTGTGGACAGTGAAGAAGGATAGCTCAAAGTATAACGCGACCTTGATCAGATGGAGTTTAATCTAGATAAATGTGAGGTGCTACATGTTGGTGTAGCAAATCAGGGCAGGGATTGTACACTTAATGGTAAGCTTCTGGAGGGAGTGTTGCCAAACAAAGAGACCTTGGAGTTCCTTAAAAGAGGAATCACAGGTAGAGAGGGTAGTAAAGAAGGCATTTGGTATGCTTGCCTTTACTGGTCAGTGCATTGAGTATAGGAGTTGGGAGACCATGAAGCGGCTGTACAGGCAATTGGTTAGGCCACTTTTGGAATACTGCATTCAATTCTGGTCTCCCTGATATCGGAAAGATGTTGTTAAACTTGGAAAGGTTCAGATAAGATTTACCAGGATTGGATGTTGTGAGCTATAGGGAGAGGCTGAATGTACTGGGGCTATTTTCCCTGGAGTGTTGGAGGCTGAGAGGTGACCTTATATAAGTTTATAAAATCATGAGGGGCATGGATAGGGTGAATAATCAAGGTCTTTTCCCCAGGTAGGGGAGTCCAGAACTAGACAGCATAGGTTTGAAGTGAGAAGGGAAAGACCTAAAAGGGACCTAAGGGTCAACGTTTCATGCAGAGGGGTTGTGTGTATGGAATGAGCTGCCAGAGGAAATGATGGAGGCTGTTACAATTACAACATCTAAAAGGTATCTGGATGTATACATGAATAGAAAGGGTTTAGAGGGATATGGGTCAAATGCTGGTAAATGGAGCTAAAGTAATTGACAATATCTGGTCAGCATGGACGAGTTGGACCAAAGGGTCTGTTTCTGTGCTGTACATCTCTATGACTCTATGACTATTTATGGCCCTCCTTACAATTTTGAGAGTCATACAGTCATAGAGTCATACAGCATGGAAACAGACCCTTTGATCCAACCAGTCCACGCCAACCATGTTCCCAAACTAAACTAGTCCCACCTGCCTGTGTTTGGCCCATATCCCTCTAAAACCATTCCTATTCATGTACTTATCCAAATGTCTTGTAAACATTGTAATTGGATCCACATCCACCATTTCCTCAGGCAGTTCATTCCACACACTAACCACTCTCTGTGTATAAAGGTTGCCTCCTTGTCCTTTTTAAATCTTTCTCCTCTCACCTTAAAAATGTGTCCCCTAGTTTTGAATGCCCCCACCTTAGGGAAAAGACCATTGCTATTTACCTTATCTATGACCCTCATGATTTTATAAACCTCTCAGGTCACTCCTTGACCTCCTACACTTCGATGAAAAATGTCCCAGCCTATCTTTATAACTTAAACTCTCTATTCCCAGCAACATCCTGGTAAATCTTTGCTGAACCCTCTCCAGTTTAATAATATCCTCCCTATAACAGGGGGACCAGAACTGGACACTACTCCAGAAGAGGCCTCACCAACATCCTGTACAATCTCAACATGATGTCCCTATTCCTATATTTAAAGGCCCGAGTAGTGAAGGCAAGTGTTCTAAATGCTGTGTTAACCATCCTATCTATCTGTGACACAAATTTCAAAGAATTATGTACCTGAACCCCTAGGTCTCTCTGTTCTACAACACTACCCAGGGCCCTATCATTAATTGAATAAGTCCCGTCCTTGTTTGTATTATCAAAATGCAATACCTCACATTTATCCAAATAAAACTCCATCTTCCACTCCTCAGCCCATTGACCCATTGATCAAGATTTCTTTGTAATCTTAGACAACCTTCCTCACTCATTTTTCACTTAGGCACTACACAGCCTTGGGGTCTCAACATTAAATTCCATAACTTCAGAAACCTACCTTATTATGTCAGTTCTCCACTCTCCTTACATTCTTGCTCCTTTCCCTGTTTTCCTTGCTCTTAGCAAAGAGGATCCTTTCATATCATAATTTACACCCTTTTTACATCTTTCTCTCTTTCACCATTCAGAACCTGTTTGTTTTTTGCACTGTACACCATCAGCCTACTTGCTCCTCTTCTGCCTCTGTCAAAATTATATGAAAAAAATTTCCGACACCTTTCAGCTCTGAAGAAGTCATAATAAATCCAAAGTTAATTCTATTCCTGTCCTCACAGATGCTGTCAGACCAGCCGAGTTTCTCCAGGCAGTTCTGTGTTTGCATCAGATTTCCAGCATCCCCCAGTATTTTGCTTTTATTCAAATGTTTAAATATTGCAGTCAAGCTTCTGCTGAAGGTATAATCCTGCTGATGATTGAAGTCGCTATTGATGTACTTCAGCAATTAAATTTATAACTGGCTTAGCTTGGGCCAATTCTCAATTATTATTCCCAGTCCCAATCTTTATCCTTGCCCTAATTATTGCAGCTTGAGTGACTTAACTTTGAATGATTTCACTAGCTGTAAAATACTTATGAGACAAACTGAAGTTGTGTAAGGTACCATAGAGATGCAAATTCCTTTTTGTGCTTTAGGCATTCGAGTGATAATGATTGTTGTTAACTTGTGCCTTTTCTGACACGAAAGCACAGTCCAGCCATGGGCTTTTATACCTTAAATCACCAACATTGTTGGGTCCCTATTGTATATTTTAATGCACATCACCACTTCACAACTATACATTGTCCTTACCCAATCATGCATTTCTGTCAACTTATTGATGCTGTTTCATGGCGTCTACCCAGCTTTTGATTATCAGGTGAAAAAAGTCATTATCATCATTGTGATTATGCATTTATTTATTTAGCTTTATGTCCAGACATCCTGTGTTACTCTAGTCACCAATCCACAGGCTTAAAAGTTGTTGAAAAAGTATTTTGCAATTGTGATGGGGACTTGGATGAAAGAGGAAATAGTTTATTTAATAATTCAGATCATCTTTTCAAAGTGGTCATTCTTCATGAGAAACTAGATGGCTGTGTCGCATGTCATTTGACTACATGTGGCATCATATCCATGAACAATCTATTCTATTGTGGAAAGGGGTGTGGGCATGGCTTATTTCCACACATCAGAAGGGGTAGGGGGTGGGTGGACAATAATCCAGAACAATAGCCCAAGCTCCACACCCTCAACTGCCACTGATTCCTTTCGCCCATCCAGAGCATACAAGTCTGATCACGAGTGCTTCACTGAGGTAAAATGTTATACTGAGGCCCTAAACATGATTTTGAAGAGGAGGAGAGCAAGATCCTCTACTTGATCATATTTCTCAATCAACATCACTCAAAGAGATTATCTGGCTTTTGCCATATTGCTGATTGTGGGATCCTGCTGTGCAAAAATTGGCTGTGCAGTTCCTACATTGATTTAAGGTGGGAGGGGAGATTTAAAAAGGACTTGAGGTAACTTTTCATGCAGAGATGGTGCGTGTATGGAACAGGCTGCCAGATGAAGTGGTGGAAGTGGGTACAATTATACCATTTGAGGGACATCTGGATGGGTAGATGAGTGGGGATAGTTTAGAGGGACGTGGGCCAGGTTTTGGCAAATGGGGCTAGATCAGATTGGCATGTCTGGTTGGTGTGGATGAGTTAGACCAAAGGGTCTGTTTCCATGCTGACTATCTTAGAAAAGTGACTACACTGCAAAATATACGTCATGGACTGTGAAGTGCTTTAGAAGATCCTGCAACCTTACTGAATGTAAGTTTTTTTTTCTGTTTTTCTTTTAATTGAGGGTCAGGATTGATGATCCTTATCTGGCCCTTTTCCTTGGTACCTGCCAATTGGGTTTTGATATTATCCAATTCTTGTTGCAGGTTGGTATTAGCTGATTCACTTTCTGGTGCCAGTTCCCCATTAATCCAAACACAGTCTGAGCCATGCAATTAATTTTTGAATCACCCTGATCTTACACCAACTGGCATATGATTGGGTTAACAATTCCTGGATAATTACCTTTTGAGACTCTGAACTTGAATTCCTGAAACTCTCATTTCCACATCTTCCTGTGTTGAGGTGCCTATGTGGATCATGCCAACTGAATCATCCCCCTCCCATTCCAATCCTCACCAGCTGAGGAGGTGTCTTTGACCTTAGAAATAGGCAGGCAACACACCCTCGGAGTTCCCATTCATGGCTGTAGAGAATATTGTCTGATTCCCTGGCTATACATTCCCTCATCACTACCATGCTCCCCGCCCCTGTCCCAGTTTCCTGCACATCTGTCTCTTCAACCATACAGGTCGCAATCATCTCATGTCTATTGGGCAAAGTCAGGGAGTAAAGCTGCTCCATTACATGCTTGGTCCCCTATACTTGCCTGACTTGCAGTCAGTCACACCCTCCTGTCCCTGACCATTAACCACCAACCCTGACGGTGTTTGTGGAACAAAGTAATCCTGGAACAAAGCAGACCAATAACCCCATCAAACCTGACCCAATATACCTCCCTCATCTCACTTTATCTCAGCAACTCTGAGCCAATATTGCTGAAAGAACAATTGCAGACATGATCAGGGACTGAATTGTCCCTTTGAATGCTCCTACCTGATTTTTGAGGTCCTTTTAATGCCAAATTCCATCAATATGGTGTTGAAGCTGGTTACACTCACCTATCTTCTGCAAATAATTCCTCAAACTTGAATCGAGATGGTAGCTATTTGATTACTACAGGCATCTCAGTTTGGGCCAACCTTGCCTCGTTTGCTTGTACTTTATATCTGTCTCATAGATGAAGTCAGGATCCTTCACCGCCCTCAGTCGCTTGAGATGGTAATAAACTCTAATGAGTACATGCCTGACAAACCTAAGGGGTCTTTGTGGAACCAGTAGCGAGTGGAGGGTGGGAGTTTGGTAAGTAGGGAAGGGAGATTTTTACTTTTCTTCTTACAGATCCAGAGGGGCAGGAGCAAATCAAAGCTGAAGAGTTAGGAAATTATTAAGGGATTAACTGAGATTCACCAGGGATAAGTAAAAATCAGAGAGAAAATGAAGGAGACTAACGTTAGTGTAAAGAGAGTATCTTAAGAAATTTGAAAAAAAGTTCAAGTCAGGGCAGATGAGGTCAGCTGAGTCGTATGTATGACTTGTCATAAATGGAAAGCATGCACTCTACCAATGGCCTAGATGACCATATGTAAGAAATGCCCCCTACTGCAGAAACTTGAGCTCTGGGATTTGGCTAGAGACACTGCCACATCTGATAGCCTCACCATGTTGTGTGGATAACATGTTTAGAGATGGTCACACCGCAGGAGTAGATAATGTAGACAATTCACTGAGGTGTTATTAGGGCTTATTAGGGGATATCTCCAGTACTGTGATATTTCAACTTCCCCAATGTTAATTAGGATAGTCACAGTGTAAAGAGTTAGAGGGGCAGATTTCTTGAAATATATTCAGTAAATCTTTTAAATCAACATGGGACTTTGCAGTGCTTGAACCAATTCTGGGGAAGAAAACCCAGACAGGTGTTTGAGGTGGTAGTAGGAGAGCACTTTAGAGAGAGCGACCACAACACCGTAGGTTTAAGTTTGTTATGGAAAAGAGAAAAGACGGTCTGCAATTGGATTGGGGAAGGGTAGATTTTATTAAAATAAGGTGGGATCTGTCCAAAGTAGACTGGAAAGTCTTGCCCTTGTTCATTTTACCAAAATGCATTACCTCGCATTTATACAAATTAAACTCTATCTGCCACTCTTCAGTCCATTGACCCAACTGATCAAGATTTCTTTGTTATCATACATAACCTTCTTCACTGTCCACCATACCACAAATTTGGTATCGTCCACAAACTTACTGACCATGCCTTCCATATTCTCATCTAAATCATTTATATAAATGATTAACAAAAGTGGATCCAGCACCGATCTCTGTGGAACACTGCTAGTCACAAGCCTCCAGTCTGAAAAAGAACCCACCACCATCACTCTGTCTCCTGCCTCTAAGCCAATTTTGCATCCAATGGGCAAGCTCACCCTGAATCACATGTGAACTAACTTTACTACTTAGTCAACCATGTGGCACCTTGTCAACGGCGTTACTAAAGTCCCAGTAAATAATGTCTACTGCTCTGCCCTCATCAATCTTCTTAGTCACTTCCTTAAAAAACTCAATTAAGTTTATGAAACACCATTTCCCTCACGCAAAACCATGCTGACTATCCCTAATCATTTCTTGCCTATCCAAACGCAAATAAATCCTATCTTTTAGAATCATTTCCAACAACTGCCACCTTCTTGAACAAGTAATGTTGCAATTCTCCAGTATTCTAACATCTTCCCTGACTCCAGGGAAGATTGAAAGATTATAGCTAGTGCCCCCACAATTTCTACCTTCATTTCCTTCAAAATCGTTGGATGCATCTTATCCAGTTCCAATGCCTTGTTAGCTTTAAGTACCAACAACTTATCCAAAACTTGATCCTTGTTAATTCTTAACTCTTCTTGTGACAGAGTTTGCTTCGCTGTCACATTGACCTCAGCAGCAACATCCTGTCTTTGTAAAGACTGATGCAAAGTATTCATTAAACATGTCAGACATGCCCCTGCCTCCATGTGTAAATCCCTTTATTGTTTTTTTCATTTGGTCCTACTTTCTTGACCACTCTTTTACTATTTATATGCCAGTAGGAGACTTTGGGATTCCCTTTATGTTAGCTGCTGGTCTTTTCTTATAATTCTCCTTCGCTTCTCTTCTTTGTTTTTCCACCTCTCTCTAAACCTTTGGTCTTTCTCTTGGTTCTCAAATTATTTTCTGCTATACCATCTGCTATGTGATGGGTAGCGCATTGTTCACTTACTCACCAGCCTCTTGTCCAAGTCAATCCTGCCTGGTTCTGTTCTTGTTCTGTTGAAGTCAGTTCTCCACCAATTGATTTTTTTTAACTCTGGACTGTTGCACATCATTCTCCACCATCATCCTGAATCAATGATTATGGTATATCAATGAAATCTGGTTAGACCACAAATGGAAAAGCATGTTCAGTTCTGGGCAACGATCTCTACCATATAATTGCCTTGTTGGAAATGTAACAGAAAATTATCTGAATGTTATCCAAAATCCAATTGTTAAATCACAATTCATGCAATCATAATGGCACAGAGGAAGCTGTTCAATCAATTTTGTTTTAAAACTGTTGTGAGACGTGGGTGTCAGTGACTGAACTTTGAGGTGGTGAGCTGCATTCTTGCACTGGCAATCAATGCAGCACTCTACAGCAACCTGGTCAGTTCCATTTCCCTATTTTGTTGCTGCAAGTTTATTTCTTCTAAGTGCTTAAAATCACTCCTATGTCTTTTTCCATCTCCTCTACTGTAGGTAGCAAGTTCCACCTAATTACCACTTTGTGTGTAAAAATGTTCTCTCTCACATTCATCTTTGATTCTTACGAGAAAGTTAAATCTGTGTCCGTGTCCTTTTACAATCAGCTAATAGGAACAGATTTTCCTTGTCCACCTTAACTAACAAGTCATATTTTTAAACAGCTGAATCAAACCTCCCAGACTGTTTTGCTGGGACCATTCTGGTGAATCTCTTCTACATTTCCTTGAAGACCTTCACATCCTTTCCCGAATATTTGGTGACCAGAAGTGGATGTGATACTTAAGCTGTGACCCAACCAGATCTTTTTAAATATTAAGAATCACTTCCCTGCTGTTGTACTCAATAACATTATTTCTGAAGCTCAGGATTCAACTTTCTTTGCTAAATACTCTTTTAAGCTGTCCTGTTGTGCCATTCGGTACAATAATTGTTAGTTATCCGCCTCAGTGCATTTTTCCTACTCTTTCCCTATATCCTATTATGTGATGTAGAAATCCAAAAATCATTTCTTTAAACAATGGCTGATCTTTCACAGAACTCTCAGGTACAGAATTATCTTTGTTCTTTGTTCTAATGTTGCCTGGGCTGGAAAGTTTTAGTTATGAAGAGAGATTGGATAGTTTGGGATTGTTTTCATTGCAGCAGAGGAAGCTGAGTTGGGGGGGAAACGTGATTAAGATGTGTGAAACTAGACAGGGTAGACAAGAGAATATTGTCCTCTTGGTCGAAGGATCAATGGCCAGGAGCCATAGATTTAAGGTTCGGGGTAGAAGGTTTAGATGTGAGGGAAATCTTTTTCATCAGTGGGTGATGGGAATATTAAACTCACTGCTTGTAAAAGTGATGGAGTCAGAAACCCTCATACCATTTAAGAAGTATTTAGATGGGCACTTGCAATGCCAAGGCATACCAGGCTATAGGCCAAGTGCTGGAAATGGGATGTGAATAGTTAGTTTGTTGTTTTTGACTGGCACAAACTCAATGGACCAAAGTACCATTTTCCATCCTGTGGATCTCTCATCATCATCATCGTTGGTGGTCCCTCGTAGTCGAAGATGGCTCTCTTCCACTCTCAGGGCGAGTCTATTGGTGGCTGTATGGACTGAAGCGGCTACCGCAGTCCGTTACACTTTGGGTGGGTGGGTGGGTGGTGGTCACAGGAAGCAGTGGGTGGGACTATGGTGTAGCAGTGTGCTCCTTTGGCTGTTTTTGCCTTCCTTCTATGTTTTCCTGACAGCAAGTCTTGAGGTGCTTGATGCCCTCCCAGATGCTCTTCCTCCACTTTGGACAGTCTTGGGCCAGTGATTCCTAGTGTTTGTGGGGATGCTGCACTTTGCCAGTGAGGCCTTGAGGGTATCTCTGAAGCACCTCCTCTGTCCTCCCGGAGCTTGTATGCTATTTCAAAGCTGGGAGTGGAGTGCTTGCTTGGGGAGTCTTGTGTTGTTCATGCAGCCGATATACCCAGCCCATTATAGTCCATCAAGGGTGGTCAGTGCCTCGATGCTGGACATGTTAGCCTGGTTGTGGACGCTGGTATTGATGAGTCTTTCTTCCCAGCGAATTTGCAGGATCTTGCACAGGCAGCGTTGGTGGTTCTGCTCCAGTGGCTTCAGGTACCTGCTGTAGACAGTCCACGTCTCAGAGCCATGTGGGAGGGCAGAAATCACCACCACAGCTCTGTAAATCTCCATGACTCAACTGAGAATCATCTGAAGAGAAAAAATTCTCATCTGTCTTTCATGGCTTTCTCCTTATTTTGAAATTGTGTCCCCTGTTCTAAACTTCTCACCAGGCAAAAGATCTCACCTGTGTCGAAAGAGCCCGAGATTCTCTGCCCTTGCACGTTCTTTAAAACTGTACTATTAATTGGATAAGGCAGATAACAGATATCTTCTTCAGCTCAATTAGAGTTGGGAAATAAATGCTGGCCTAGCCAGTGATATGCTCATCCCACGATAACTAAAGTCTCTTGCCATCCCTTCTGCCAAAACACATTGCCTCACTAAAGGAGATTTTCCAGGAATTTAGAAGAGGTGATCTAATTAAAGTTTCTAAGATATAATTTGAAACAGATCGGATAGTTAGAAGGGCACTATTTTCACCAGTTAGGAATGTAGGACAAGAGGGTACAGTCTATCCTTTGGATCAGGTTCCAGCACTTTTTCAGGCAAAACATTCCAGATCCTGATAGCTCTCTTGCAGAACCTGCTAAACTCCAGGAGCTGCGGTTGCTGGATGTCCCATTGAGCTTCTTTGCAACAGCAGGAGGCAGAGAGTAGGAAGATCAGAGTGGGAGTGGGGCAGAGAATTAAAATGGCAAGTGGCCAGAAGCTCAGAATCCAATTTGTAGTCAGAACAGAGGTTGTTCCACAAAGTGATCTGCTAGTCTGTGTTTGATCTCCCCAAAGCAGAGCAGAGCATATTGTGGACAGCAAACACAGTAACTAAATTCCAAAGGCACAGGTAAATCGTTGTTTGGTTTCATTTCCCAAAATGCTTACAGTAACTTGAAGGAAAATACTTTATTTAAAAAGTAATGGTTAAAAATAATGTACTCATTTTCATTCCATTCCAGTTAACAGATCTTTTCAAGAACTGCAGAAAAACTAAAAAGTCAGAATGAACATAATCCAGTGATTCAGAGTAAAACCCAACCCTCTAAACACTAGTGAGCTCAGTGGTTTCTCAGCAGTTGGGATGATCAAGTAAATAAACTGATCCAACACACAGAAAATGAATGGCCTGTCTCCAGTTTGAACCCATTGGAGTGTACCATGAAGGTGATGCTTTTCTCATTGCATCAGATGTTTTTATTCTTCTTGGTGGTCAGTGTTGTGGGTTTAGGAAATTCTGTTAAAATTCTGCCTGAGTTAGAGATATAAGATGTGTGTCACATTGGCCCCAACCTCGACCTCTTTCTCTCTCTCTCCTATAACAGACTGGGAACTCAGGGGGCATTGCCCCCAAAGGACATTAGTGAACCAGTGGATTTTTACGGAAATTCAGCAGCTTTCATTGTCATTTATTCAGCTCTATTAATGGTTGTCCCTCACCCCCAGTTTTCTGCTTTAAACTCATTTACAGGCTACTTGGAAAGGGAGCATTTGAAGGAAGGAAGCTCAAACAAAATATCAAATCAAGACCTAAGACAGACACTGAATTCAATTGGACTTCAGTATTGACCTTTGAACATGTAAGGAAAAAGCACCATTCACAGTGATGAGAAACCATACCTGTGTTGTGTGTGGGGCAAGGCTTCAGTCTTTCACCTGGCCTGTCGAAACACAAGCGCAGTCACACTGGGGAGAAACCGTGGAAATTTGTGGACTGCAGGAAGGGATTCAATTATCCACCTGAGCTGGAAGTTCATCAACGCAATCCCATTGGGGAAGAGGCCTTTCACCTGCTCTGAATGTGGAAGTGGCTTCACATGCTCATCCACCTTGTTGACACAAAGAGTTCACACTGAGGAAAGACTGTTTACCTGCCCTGAGTGTGGAAAGGGATTCACTCAGTTATACAATCTGCAGATGCACCAGTGAGTTCACACTGGGGAGAGACTAATTAACTGCTCCAAATGTGGGAAGGAATTCACTCAGTTATCCCATCTGCTGACACACCAACAAATTCACACCGGAAAGAAGCCAATCAGTTGCTTTGAGTGTGGGAAAGGATTCACCTATCCATCCAAACTTACGAGACATAAGCGAGTTCATACAGTGCTGGCCATTCACCTGCTCTGAGCGTGGGAAACGATTCACTACATCTTCCACCTGTTCAGGCGTCAGCAACTTCATGAGTAACTAGTGGTTGGGTTTTTAACTGTGACTCATACTACATTCATTGGGTTCTGGTTCTGTTGCCTGTAACACTGCAGCATCTTCAGAGAGGGCTATTTTCCTGGAGCGTCCGAGGCTGTGGGGTAATCTTATAGAAGTATATTAAATAGTCAAGGTCTTTCCCCCACTAGGGGGCATAGGTTTAAGGTGGGAGGGGAAAGACTTAAAAATGACCTAAGGGGCAATGGTTTTACGCACAGGGTGGTGCGCGTATGGAATGAACTGCCAGAGGAAGTGGTGGAGGCTGGTACAATTTCAACAGTTAAAAGGCGTTTCCATAGTTATATGAATAAGAAGGGTTTAGACAGATATGAGCCAAATGCTGGCAAATGGGACAAAAAAAAATTAGGACATCTGGTCAGCCTGGACTGAAGGGTCCGTTTCTGTGCAGACCATCTCTATGATTCTTATCACGGAGATACCTGTGATCCTGTGTGGATTTAAAACATGGAGGACGAAACTTGAGGTCGGAATCCTCGTGGGGGTGAGTTTGAGTCAGAGGCCGTCACTGAGGAATGTGATGTTGCAGCAAAAATGAGTTTTAGCAAATACCTTGTCAAACACCAGGAGCGACAGTGAAATTAATGACGGTGAACAAGAAAAAAGATTGGAACAGAAATCTTGTTGGAGAGAGGAGGACGTCTTCAAGATGGGCATACCTGGAAGAGATGCGGCAGAGTTAAACACTAAACAACTGAAAGAACTGCGGAGTGAATGCAGAACTTCAGATCTTAAGAAAGGTCACTGGACCCAAAAGTAAACTCTGATTTCACTCCACAGATGCGGCCAGACCTGCTGAGTTATTTGTCCAGCAATTTCTGTTTTCGAACCTTTTTCCTTCCATATGGTCAAAGACTGGCGATATTCGGATGCTGGTGAATGGAACGTCTCTGTAAGATTCTGCTATGATGTTTGATTTGAGTTTTCCGTCTGTAAATCCTTCCCATTGAATCTGCTGTAAAATGATTTCCCAGGAACCCTTCGTCCGAGAGAGAAATCGGACAAGCGTTTCTCTCGGTTTGCAGTCTGCTGTGTCTAAGTCTTTCTCCCATCCCATTCACCCCACCTCCAAACCCCTTCGAAAGGAGCTCCCGTTGTTGAACGGGGCTCCGAGAGTACTTTAAAATGTATCTTTCTGAAAGCTCCTCCTTCCAGCACTAATACGCCATTGCCGTCACAGCCCGGTCCCACCCCTCATTCATTCTGATTGGCTGGAGGGTCAGCGCTCCAGCTCCGCCCCCCTCTTTCTATCAGCTGGAGCCTGACGTCAATCAACAGGCTCGGCGAGTTGGAGCATACGCAGAGCTGGAATGAGTGGCTGGTTTACAGGCTCGTATGTGGCTGCTGTTTTGTTGATAGCTGCGTGAATGTTTCAGTCATAGAGAGAGAGAATCTTGTTCCAGAAATAATATTATTTGTTTAAAGGAAAAGAGTTACAGTACGTTTTGTTTTGCATTTCGACGGGAAGGGAAAATTCTGTTTTAAATTGATTCACGGTATGTGGGCATTACTGGTTGGACCTGCACTTATTGTCTAACCCTATTAAGGATCAAGCTCATTGCTGTGGATGTGCAATCACATATAGACCAGACCAGGTAAGGAAAGCAAATTTGTGAACTGGATAGTTTTTATAACAATCCGATTCAAACTCATGCTCCCAGAACATGGATTTTGGATTACTCGCAATATCATTCACCTTCTTAGACTGTCGAAAATGATTCATTCAGTCTTACGTCCTGCTGACATGTCAGTGAGTTCACACTAGGGAGAGACCATTCACTTGCTCTAAGTGTGATAAGAGATTCGCTCAGTTTTTTTCAACTGCTGAGACACCAGTGAGTTCACCCTGGAAAGAGATAGTTCAACTGTTTCACATATGGCAAGGAATGCTCAAGGTCATGCAATCTGTAGATACAGTAGTGAGTTCACTACTATAGGCTATTCATATCTGCCCTATATTTGGAAAAAGATTCCTTCAGTCCTTAGATGTGCTAAGGCACTAGTGAATTCAGTCTGAGGAGAGGCCATTCAGCTGCATACCCTGTGGAAAGAGGACCAAGTTTTGTGAACTTTTGTTGCACTCCCTCTATGGCAATAATATTCTTCCTAAGGGGACCAAATGGCATACTGTACTTCAGGCCAAGCAGCATCAGAGGAGCAGGAAAGCTGATGTTTCGGGTCTAGACCCTTCTTCAGAAATGGGGGAGGGGAAGGGGATTCTGAAATAAATAGGGAGAAAGGGGGAGGTGGATAGAAGATGGATAAAGGAGAAGATACGTGGAGAGGAGACAGACAGGTCAAGGAGGCGGGGTTGGAGCGAGTAAAGGTGAGCATAGATGGGGAGGTTAGGGAGGGGATAGGTCGGTCCGGGGAGGACAGCCAGGTCAAGGAGGCGGGATGAGGCTAGTAGGGAGGAGATGGGGGTGGGGCTTGAGGTGGGAGGAGTGGATAAGTGGGAGGACAGGTTAGGGAGGAGGGTACAAGCTGGGCTGGTTTTGGGATGTAGTCAGGGGAGGGGAGATTTTGAAGCTTGTGAAGTCCACATTGATACCATTGGGCTGCAGGGTTCCCAAGCGAAAAATGAGATGCTGTTCCAGCAACCTTCGGGTGGCATCGTTGTGGCACTGCAGGAGGCCCAGGATGGACATGTCGTCCAAGGAGTGGGAGGGGGAGTTGAAATGGTTCGTGACTGGGAGGTGCAGTTGTTTGGTGTGAACTGAGTGTAGGTGTTCCACAAAGCGGTTCCCAAGCCTCCGCTTGGTTTCCCCGATGTAGAGGAGGCCATAACGGGAACAGCGGATACAGTATACCACATTAGCAGATGTGCAGGTGAACATCTGTTTGATGTGGAAGGTCTTTTTAGGGCCTGGGATGGGGGTGAGGGGGGAGGTGTAGGGGCAGGTGTAGCGCTTCCTGCAGTTGAAGGGAAAAGTGCCGGGGCTGGTGGGGAGGGTGGGGAGTGTGGAGCGGACAAGGGAGTCATGGACAGAGTGGTCCCTCCGGAAAGCAGATAAGGGTGGGGAGGTTAAAATGTCTTTGGCAGTAGGGTCGGATTGCAGATGGCAGAAGTGTCAGAGGATGATGAGTTGGATCCGGAGGTTGGTGGTGTAGTACGTGAGGACGAGGGGGATTCTGTTTTGGTTATTATTGCGGGGAGGGGATGTGAGGGATGAGTTGCGGGAAATGTGAGACACGGTCGAGGGTGTTTTTGATCACAGTGGAGGGAAAGTTGCGGTCCTTGAAAAACGAGGACATCTGGGATGTCCCAGTGTGGAATATCTCATCTCGGGAGTAGATGCGGCAGAGGTGAAGGAATTGGGAATTGGGGATGGCCTTTTTGCGGGAAGGTGGGTGAGAGGAGGTGCACCCTAGGTAGCTGTGGGAGTCGGTAGCCTTGAAATGGATATTGGTTTCCAGGTGGTTGCCAGAGATGGAAATAGAGAGGTCCAGGAATGGGAGAGAGGTATCGGAGATGGTCCAGGTGAATTTAGGGTAGGGGTGTAAGGTGTTAGTGAAGTGGATGAACTGTTCGAGCTCCTCGTGGGAGCATGAGGCGGCGCCGATACAGTCATCGATGTAATGGAGGAAGAGGTGGGGGATAGGGCCAGTGTAGCTTTGGAAGAGGGATTGCTCCACGTATCCTACAAAGAGGCAGGAACCGCAGGAAGTGCTACACCTGCCCCTACACCTCCCCCCTCGCACCCATCCTAGGCCCTAAGAAGACCTTCCACATCATAACAGATGTTCTCCTGCACACCTGCTAATGTGGTATACTGTATCCGCTGTTCCCGTTGTGGCCTCCTCTACATCGGGGAAACCAAGCGGAGGCTTGGGGACCACTTTGTGGAATGACTGCACCTCCCAGTCGCGAACCATTTCAACTCCCCCTCCCACTCCTTGGACAACAAGCCCATCCTGGGCCTCCTCCAGTGCCACAACGATGCCACCCGAAGGTTGCAGGAACAGCACGTCATATTTCGCTTGGGAACCCTGCAGCCCAATGGTATCAATGTGGACTTCACAAGCTTCAAAATCTCTCCTCTCCCGACCGCATCCGAAAACCAGCCCAGCTCGTACCCGCCTCCCTAACCTGTCCTCCCACCTCAAGCCCCACCCCCATCTCCTACCTACTAGCCTCATCCCTCCTCCTTGACCTGTCCATCCTCCCTGGACCGTCCTATCCCCTCCCTAACCCCCCACCTACACTCACCTTTACTGGCTCCAACCCCGCCTCCTTGAACTGTCTGTCTCCTCTCCACATATCTTCTCCTTTATCCATCTTCTATCTGCCTCCCCCTTTCTCCCTATTTATTTCAGAATCCCCTTCCCCTCCCCCATTTCCGAAGAAGGGTCTAGACCCTAAACATCAGTTTTTCTGCTCCTCTGATGCTGCTTGGCCTGCTGTGTTCATCCAGCTCTACACCTTGTTGTCTCAGATTCTCCAGCATCGGCAGTTCCTACTGTCTCTATACTGTACTTCAGATGTGATTCAACCAAGATTTTCTACAAGTGAAACAAGGCTCCACAATTTCTGAACTCAGGTCCTGTTGTAAGGTAAACATATAATTAGGCTGCCAAATTGCCTGCTGTATTTGCAAAATAGCCTTTTGTGACTTACTGATGTGGACGCTCAGATCCCTTTGCACATCCACACTTTTTAATCTCTTACATTTTAAGAAATACTTTGCACATTTGTTCTTCCCATTAAAGTGGACAGCCTCACATTTTTCCACATTAAGTTCCATTGATATTCTTGCCCACTCACAGCCTGTACAAATCCTCTGGAAGCCACTTTGAATTTTCCTCATAATACGCCGTCCCTAGTTTTGTCTCATTTAAGAAAGTGGAAACGTATTTGTACCCTGAGCTGAAGATAGGTCATATGGACTCAAAGTTGCAAAATCAGGACTTTGACAAGAAGGAAATTTAGACTCAGAGTCATACAACATGGAAACAGACCCTTTGGTCCATGCTGACCATAATCCAAAACTAAACTAGTCTGACCTGCTTGAGCTTGGTTCATATCCCTCCAAACCTTTCTTATTCATGTACTTATCCAAATGACTTTTAAATGTTGTAACTGTACTCACATCCACCACGTCGTCTGGAAGTTCATTCCACACATGAACCACTGTCTGTGTAAAAAAAAAGTCACCTTTGACATCCTTTTCAAATGCTTCTCCTCTCACCTTAAATATATGTCCCCTAGTTTTGAAATCTCTCACCTTAGGGAAAAGACACCTGTCATTCACCTTATCTATAACTGTCATGATTTTAAAAATCTCTATAAGGTCACACCTCAAACTCCTATGCTCCAGTGAAAAAAGACTCAGCCTATCCAGCATCTCCCTATAAGTCAAATCTTCCATTCCCAGCAACATCAGATAAATCTTTTCTGAACCTTCTCCAGCTTGATAAAATCCTTCCTATAACAGGGTGACCAGAACTGGACAAAGTACTCCAGAAGAGGTCTCACCTACATCCTGTATAACCTCAGTATGATTTCCCAACTCCTATACTCAAAAGTCTGAGCAATGAAAGCTAGTGTGCTAAATGCCTTCATAACCATCCTGCCTACATGTGCAAACTTCAAAGAATTATGAACCTGAACCTCTAGGTCTCTCTGTTGTACAGCACTACCTAAGGCCCCACTTTTAATTGTATAAGTCCTGCCTTTGTTTGTTTTACCGAAATGCAAAACCTTGCATTTATCTAAATTAAACTCCATCTACTACTCCTCAGATCATTGACCCAACTGATCAAGATCTCTTTGCAGTCTTAGATAACCTTCTTCGCTGTCCACTATACCAATAATTTTGGCGTCATCTGCAAACTTACTAACCATGCCTTCTATATTATCATCTAAATCATTTATATAAATGATGAACAACAGTGGACTCAGCACCGATCCCTGTGGAACACTGCTGGTAACAGGCCTCCAGTCAGAAAAACAACCCTCCATTACCACTGTTGGTCTCCTCCGAAATTTGTATCCAACTAGCAAGCGTACCCTGAATCCCATATGATCTAACTTTACTAATTAATCTACCATGTGGAACCTTGTCAAAGGCTTCCCTAGAGTCCAAGTAAACAATGTCTACTGTTCTGCCCTCATCAATCTCTTTGGTTAGTTCCTCCAAAAACTTGATAAAGTTTAGAAGCAGTTGACTTGGTGGCTAAGGATGGGAGGGAAGCAGCAGTGGCAGCTAAGTGGAATGTTTGAAGCATAGTGACAAAGGGGCAATGACATTGGAGCCCTCACTTGTTGGAGAGGAGGATAGAGACAGGAGAGGGAGATCCACTTCTGTGAGAAAGTTTTAAAAGACACAGTCTCGCCCTGAAATATTTATGCAATTCTGATTTATTTCACTTTATCCAGAATATTTGCCCATGTAATTGGGCTGGAGTTGATTAATATCAGCAAAAACAGACGCTATGAACATGGTTCAGTCCTACAGGTGATTAACACCAAAATCCAATCACTGGAGTTGTCTGTGAATTTGCTTATGGCTGAACGGATTGGGTGATTGAGTGAGTGCCTTCCCACACTGTACAGCTTCTCGTCACTGAATTCACTGGTGTTTCAGCAAATTGGATGAATTACTGTAGGAGCAAAATTACTGCAGATGCTGAAGATCACAGCTGATCAGGCAGTATAATGGAGAGAGAGCAGATTAACGTTTCAACAGAGCTGAAGTGTTGTGGAGAGGTCAGCATTTATGCTATAGTTGGAGGGGTGGTGAAGTGTAGAATGCTGGTGGAGAAAAGATGTTGATAGTTCAGATTAAGTGATCAGAATGTGAGAATGACAGAACAATGGTGTGTCTACCTGCCAAACTTGAAAGAACAGGCAGTCCCACTGGAGTGGGGGGTGGGGAGAGAAGACATGGTGACATAGAATCATAGAATCCCTACAGTGTGGAAACAGGCCATTCAGCCCAACAAGTCCACACTGCCCCTCCGAAGAGCATCCCATCTCAACCCGTTCCCCTACCCCTACATTTCCCCATGTCTAACCCACCTAACCTAAACATCCCTGGACACCACGGGTAATTTAGTATGGCAATCCACCTACCCTGCACATCCTTGGACTGTGGGAGGAAACCGGAGCACCCAGAGGAAACCCACACAGACACGGGGAGAATGTGCAAACTCCACAGACAGTTGCCTGAGGGTGGAATCGAATATAACAAATAAAGCTAAAAGTAAGGGAAGGAATGGGAGTTAGATCACAATTTGAAGGTGTTGAACTCAATATTAATTCCAAAAGGTTGTAAAGTGTCTAGTCTGAAGATGAGATGTTGTCCCTCCAGTTTGTGCTGTGATTTAGTGGAACACTACAGCATGCAACAGTCAGGCGGCAGAGTGGCCTCTATCCGGTGAATTTGCTGATGTACAGTAAGATGAGATAATCCTCTGTATCCATTCCCAAAAGGAGAGCATCTGAACAGTCTTTCATTATTGTGAACATGTTGATGAGAGATCTTTCCCATAGTCCAGGCATTTAAATGGTCTGTCATCGCTGTGAATTTGCTGGTGTTTAAACAAGAGGTGACTCAATAATTCCCTTCCCATACTCCGAACAGGCGACTGCTACTTCCCAGTGTGAACTCACTGATGCTCCATGAGGTAGTGACTGAATGAATCCTTTTCCGTAGTCTGGGCAGATAAATGACCTCTCTCTGCTATGAGTTCACTAACAGAGGTTGGGAAACTGAGTGAATCCCCTCTTGCATTTGGGGCAGGTGAACAACCTTTCTCCAGTGTGATGGCAAATGGACAAATGAATCCCTCCCCTTAGTCCCCACATTTCCACTGCTTCTCCCCAATATGACTGCACTTGTGCCGTAACAGACTACGTAAATGACTGAAGCCTCATCCATATGCAAACATGCGTACAGTTTCTCACCATTATGAACAGTGGTTTTTCCTTTCATGCTCAAAGTCTAATTTTTTATTCATTTGTGGGATGTGGGTGTTGCTAGCTGGTCAGCATTTATTGCCCATCTCTAATTGGCCTTGAGAGTGATGGTGATGCCGTCATCCCATGAATGAATTTTTTAAAAATCCTTGAAGTGACATATCATTCAAGGCCATGGACCTAATGTGCGAAAGTGGGACAAGTGTAGGTAGCTTGTATTTTTGGAAGTACGGACTTGATGGACCAAAAGGCCTCTATGCAATATGACTCTATCATTCTAAGAGAGTGAAGGTTGAAGTTGATTCATAGACTGCTAATCAATTGGCTGCTTTGTCCTGGATGGGGTTTAGCTTCCTGAGGGTTGTTGGAGCTGCACTTATCCAGGCAAGTGGAGACTATACCATCACATTCCTGATCTGTACCTTGGTGGTGGACATGCATTTTGTGGGGAACAGCTTTTGTTTTGGTTGTGGACTGTGAGCTGTCAGTTCTGTATGGGGAACTTGTTTTTATCTTGTGGACTGTAAATGGTCAGTTCCTTGAGCAGAGCTTGTTTCTACCCTGCAAACAGTGGTCAGTTCTGAGTGTATGACATGTGGCTAGCTGGTTTTTACCTTGTGAACTGAGCAAAAATCCTCATATTCTGAAATACTGGACCAAAATCCTGGATTTTTCATACAGCTTCTAAAAGTTTTTAAAAAAGGCAGCTGGCCTATGTTCTGGGAAAATTACACAGGCATAAAGATAGTTGTTTGTAACCATTGTACAGTCCAAAAATCCAATTCACACATCCACTCTAAAAGAACAATCAGCCAGGCTTAAACCTCACCCAACCCAGATGGAATGGGGCCTCTGCAGATGACAGAGATTGAACTTTGATCAATATTCATGTGCAGAGCGACCGGACATTCCACTTAATCATAATCAAAATACATTTTCACCTACTCTTAACTATCAGGAAGCCATTTGCCTCACAAGAAAACAGCAGTAATTTTCAAGGACCGCAATTTCCCCTCCACAGTGGTCAAAAACACCCTCGACCGTGTTTCTTGCATTTCCCGCAACTCATCCCTCACTCCCCCTCCCTGCCATAACAACCAAAACAGAATCCCCCTTGTCCTCACGTACCACCTCACCAACCTCCGGATCCAACGCATCATCCTCCGGCACTTCCGCCATCTGCAATCTGACCCCACTACCAAAGACATTTTTCCCTCCACCCTTATCTGCCTTCCGGAGGGACCACTCTCTCCGTAACTCCCTTGTCCGCTCCACACTCCCCACCAGCCCCCCCAGCCCCCCCAGCCCCACCACCCCCGGCACTTTTCCCTGCAATCGCAGGAAGTGCTACACCTGCCCCTACACCTCCCCCCTCCCCCCCATCCCAGGCCCTAAGAAGACCTTCCACATCAAGCAGATGTTCACCTGCACATCTGCTAATGTGGTGTACTGTATCTGCTGTTCCCGATGTGGCCTCCTCTACATCGGGGAAACCAAGCGGAGGCTTTGTGGAACACCTACATTCGGTTCGCGACAAACGACTGCACCTCCCAGTCGCGAACCATTTCAACTCCCCCTCTCACTCCTTGGACGACATGTCCGTCCTGGGCCTCCTCCAGTGCCACAATGATGCCACCCAAGGGTTGCAGGATCAGCACCTCCTATTTCGCTTGGGAACGCTGGAGCCCAATGGTATCAATGTGGATTTCACAATCTTCAAAATCTCCCCTCCCCCGACCGCATTCCCAAACCAGCCCAGCTCGTCCCCGCCTCCCTAACCTGTCCGTCCTTCCTCCCACTTATCCACTCCTCCCACCTCAAGCCCCACCCCCACCTCCTACCTACCAGCCTCATCCCGCCTCCTTGACCTGTCCATCCTCCCTGGACTGATCAATCCTCACCCTAACTCACCACCTACACTCACCTTTACTGGCTCCGTCCCCGCCTCTTTGACCTGTCTGTCTCCTCTCCACCTATCTTCTCCTTTATCCATCTTCTATCCGCCTCCCCCTTTCTCCCTATTTATTTCAGAATCCCGTTTCCCTCCCCCATTTCTGAAGAAGGCTCCAGACCCGAAACATCAGCTTTCCTGCTCCTCTGATGCTGCTTGGCCTGCTGTGTTCATCCAGCTCTACACCTTGTTATCTCAGTAACACAATGGCAAGCGCAGATTTGGCGCAATGATAACAGGCCCGCAATTAGTATAATGGAAGGCCCCGACCTCACCTGAAAGAGCTATCTGCACAGCTACTTCCGGAAGAGGAATCCAAGAGAGTAATTCGCCCCAGGAGCTATCACCACAGCTACTACCAGAAGAAGGACCCGAAAGGGCTACTACCCCGAGAGCGATCCCCACAGCCATCTTCATTAGAGGGATCCCAAGGAGCAATTTGCCCCAGGAGCTATCCCTGCAGCTACCACCAGGAGAAGGATCCCAACAGCAAATCCCAAAGCCTACCAATGCAAGCCTGTCCCATTCCAGGGGAACCAATGGCAACCGACCACGACCAGCAGACCTGACAACTGACAATCTCCGAAAACCACAGACCTGACTGACAAAGCCTCAGCCACATCCTGAGGTGAAAGCTGGCTTGTAAAATCCACCACAAAGTAAGGAAAACCAAGTACTCACCCAATAAATCCACCATGTGTCCTAACGCGTCAGCGGACTCAACCCAGACTGAAGGCCTACACCATCCGAAGTCTTCATTGAAGCACTGGCTATAGCAAGCGGGAACAGTGAGTTGTACTTCAAAATCATGTTTATCCCCATTGATAAGCTTCTACTCTCAAGACCCCAAAGTATCCAACCTAGCTAGCAGAAAGGGGAAGGTGGGTGGTTGCAGTACCTGAGTACCCAAGGGTATAAAGCCTGTTAAAAGTTTCTGTGATTAAAACCTGCTGTTTAGTTAGAATCATAGAATCCCTACAGTGTGGAAACAGGCCCTTTGGCCCAACAAGTCCACACCGCCCCTCAGAGCATCCCACCAGACCCATCCCCATCCCCTAAAAGCCATCTAATCTACACATCCCTCAGCACTATGGGCAACTTAGCATGGCCAATCCACCTAGTCTGCACATCTTTGGTCTGTGGGAGGAAACCGGAGCACCCGGAGGAAACCCAAGCAGACACAGGGAGAACGTGCAAACTCCACACAGACAGTTGCCCAAGGGTGGGATCAAACCAGGGTTCCTGGCGCTGTGAGGCAGCAGTGCTAACCACTGTGCCGCCTAGAATGAAACTGGTGTACTTGGCTGTAAAGACATACAGTATTTGTGAATTCCTCTGCTGTTTCCTTTCTCCTGTTATTATTTCTGACATCTCTGCTTCTCGTATCTCCAATTTAAGTTTAGTTTAGCTGTCTTCTTTTCACTTATTAAAACAGTTTGTGAGAACTTTTACATTTCTGGCTAGTTTGCTGTCATTCTACTTTTTTTCAGCCACCTTTTGAGAGCCCTTTGGTTCTAAAACTCTAGCAATGTGTAGACTTGTTAACAGTTTTTTTGCAATCTTCTCAGCCTCTTCTTCTAATCTAATGCTATCCTTAACTTCCTGAGTAAGCCTCAGCTTGGCCTTTCTTGCTGAGCTTTTGTTTTTATTCAACATAATGAGTTTTTGTTGAATGTCTTGCTTGAAATGTATTTCACTGTTCATTTACAAGCCATACATTTCAGTCTGATAATCCAAGTATTAGTTCTCCTCTCAAACCCATGTAGTCATAGAGTCATACAGCATAGAAACAGGCCCTTTCACCCACCATGTCTCTGCTGACCAACAAATACCAAACCATCCTGCACTTGGCCCATAGCCTACTGTTCCCTGGCATTTTAAGTGCTCATCCAGATACTTCTTAAATATTGCCAGAGTAACTTCCTTCACCACTATCTCAGGCAGCACGTTCAATATTTCTAATCTTCTGGGTGAAAATATTTTTCCTCAGATTCCCTCTGAATGACTTACTCCTCGTCTTAAACTTATGCTCTCTGGTCTTAGATGCAATTGCATGGGGAAAAGATTCTCATAATCTACTCTGGCTGTGCCTTTTATAATTTTGTATTCCTCAATCAGATACCCCCTCAGCCTCCACTGCTCCAAGGGAAACGAACCAAGTCTCTCCTCGTAACTGGGACTTTCCATCTCTGGCAACATCCTGGTGAATCTCTTCTGCACCCTCTCCAGTGCAATGATGTTCTTCCAATGTGTGGCTATAGAACATGTTAAGATTAAGATTAGTTCCTCTGGTATGGGACAAGTCTGCATACAGTATTCCATTTGCGGCCTAACCAATGTTTATAAAGTTGTAACAAGACCTCCCTGCTCGTATATTCCATGCCATGGCTAATGAAGGTAAGCATCATATATGCCTTCTTCATCATCCTATCTACCTCTGCTGACACCATCAGAGACCTATAGACTTGTACACCAATGTCTCTTTGTTCCTCAGTACTCCCTAGGAACCTAGCATTCATTGTGTATTACCTTCCCTTATTAGACCTTCCAAAATGCATCACCTTGCACTTATCAGGATTAAGTTCTAGCTGCCATTGCTCTACCCAATTTACCAGTTGATCAATATCAGACTGCAGCCTGAGACCATCCTCCTTACTATCAACAGCACCACCAATTTTTGTGTCAGCAGCAAACTTCTAAATTCACATCCAAGTTTTTAATGCACATAACAAACAGCCAGGATCCCAGTGGTACATCACTGGTCACAGGCTTCCAATTATAAAAAGCATCCCACTACCATTACACTTTGCCTGCTATTTGCAAGCCAGTTTTGGATCCAATTTGCTGTTGCCTTGAATCCCATGAGCTCTTCCCACACAGGGACCAGCCTTCCATGTGGGACCTTGTCAAAGGCCTCACTGAAGTCCATGTAAACCACATCAACTGCACTATCCTCATCAATATATTTCATCAACTTTTCAAAAATATCTACAAAGTTAGTTAGGTAGGATCGCCCTCTAACAAATCTGTGCTGACCAGCCCAGATCAATCTTTGCCTTTCCAAGTATCGATTAATCCTGTCCCACAGAATTTTTTGTAATAATTTCCCTCCTACTGGCATCAGACTGTAATTACCTGGCCTATCCCTGCTCCACTTCTTGGAAAAAGGAACCACATTAGCTATCCTCCAGACATTTAACACTTCGCCTATGGCCAGCAAAGTATTAAATATCTCCGCCAGGGTCTCAGCAATCTCCTGCCTTGCCTCGCATAGCAGCCTGGGATGCATCTCATTAGGTCTTGGGGATTTGTCGACCTTTATGCATGCTAAATTGTTATTCTCATTATTAATCTTAACATGTTCTGAAGAATTAACAGATTTCTGAAGAAGGGTCCCGATCTGAAACGTCAACTTTCCTGCTCCTCTGATGCTGCCTGACCTGCTGTGCTCCTCCAGCCCCACACTGTGTTATCTCTGACTCCAGCAGTGGCAGTTCTTACTATCTCTGCTTCCTGTCTATGTTAGCCAGATTCTGTGTGAAGATATTGAAATTGGCCTCCCGTCATTTTAGATACTTAATTGCTGTACCACCTTATCTCTTCCCACGATGACTTTGAAACTTAGAGTTATGGTCACTAATTCTGAAATGCTCGCCCACTGAAACTTCAAACACTTGACTGGCTTCATTCCCTAAGATTAGATCTAGCACTACCCCATCTATAGTCAGACTATCTATGTCCTGGCACAAAAACCTCTCCTGGATGTACTTTTAAAATTCCACACCATCTAATCCTTTCACACCAAGGCAATCCCAGTTAATTTCAGCAAAGTTGAAATCGCCACTTACTATAACCCTATTCCTCTCACACCTCTCTTTTTGATTTGCCTACATATCTGTCCTCTATCTTCTCTATCTTTCTCTGACTGTTGGGAGGCCTGTGGTATAATCCCAACAAAGTGGTTGTCTCTTTTAATTTTTAAGCTGTAACCAGATGGCCTCATTTGAAGAGCCGTCTAAGACATCACCCTCACTGCTGCAGTAAAAACTGAAAGAACTGTGGACACTGCAAATCAGAAGCAAAAATAGAAATTGCTGGAAAATCTCAGCAGGTCTGGCAGCATCTGTGGAGAGAAATCAGAGTTAACGTTTTGGGTCGAGATCTGAGGAAGAGTCACTCGACCTGAAAGGTTAACACTGATTTCTATCCACAGATGCTGCCGGACCTGCTGAGCATTTCCAGCAATTTCTGTTTTTATTTCTTATTATTGCAGTGATGGTCTCTTTTATCAATAATGAAATGATCACATGTTTCTTACACACCACCCCTCCCCCGCCCCCAATCACACCTGAAACTTCTATTTTCTGGGATGTTGAGTTGCCAGTACTGCCCTTCCTTCAACCATGACTCAGTGATTGATCAGCACATGATATTGTTGCAATGCTCTTAAGTTCATCCATCTTACCAGTTAGACTTTTTGCATTAAAATAGACACAATTTAGTTTTCCTGCTCTCCCATGCGTCTTATCATGTCTCTACCTGCTGGACTGTCCTTGTATTCCTTCTATATCTGATTGAAACTTGCTCCCGACTTCACATCAACTCTGAGTCCCATCCCCCTGCCAAATAAATTTAAAACCTCCCCAACAACACAAGCAAACTTCCCAGCAAGGATATTGGACCCATTCCAGTCAAGGTACAACCCATCCGTCTTGTATAGGTCCCACCTACTCCAGAAACTGTCCCAGTTATCTAAAAACCTAAAGCCCTCCCTCCCACCCCATTCTTTTAGCCAAGTGTTTTGGTCCAATTTAAGTTTGTTGTTTGAGGTTGGAGTGATCGTTCTCATAAATTGCTTTGAATTCCATGTTATCGCTATTTCTCAGACAATCTTTTATGATGACATTACTCATTAACCCAGCTTCTTACATTTAAGGTAGGATTATCCCTAGTCAGTTTCATTGACAAAATCATCTGACAAACTCAACTTCAAAAGCACCCTTGTCAATGCAAGTGTTCCGGTCTATATGAATATTGAAGTACCCCACAAATATCAAATTGCCTTTATTGCAAACTACAGGAATTTCCAGTTCAGTGCCCTGTCTCACTTTGAAGTGTTGTTCAGGGACCAATATATTGTTCCCACCAGTGTTTTCTGACTCTTCTTATCCCTAATTTCCATTTATACCAATTCTACTGCATGATTTCTCAGGCCAAGTTCTTTCTCACTTGTGCCTTTGTTATCCTTTACTATCAGGGTTACATCTCCTGCCTAACTCTTTGCAATATTGTGCACCCTGGAATGATTTATTTGCCAGCCGTCTCCTGTTTCCTTAATGGTGATTAGGTCAAAATCATTTGCCTCTCTTAGTGCCACTAATTCACAGCAGATGATTTGTTCATTCAAATAAAAAATAATTAATATACGTTTTACCACCATTTCATGTAATGAACTTACTTGCCAATTTATAATTTTAATTAAACTCCTTGTCCCTCCCTGTTCTGTTTTCCTTGTCTTTACTGTGTTACCACACTGTTCCAAAAAATTGATCTATCTTGTTAGATTTTGAAACCTCCTTTCATCTGAACTCTGTCCCCATTTTAGTTCAAATCTGTCCATAACCCTAATTATACAATTGGCCAGTAAACTGGTTACAGCATGAGAGATGGTAGGAAGTGCAGATGCTGGAGAATCTGAGCTAACAAGGTGTAGAGCTGGATGAACACAGCAGGCCAAGCAGCATCATGGTTACAGCATGGTTCCAGTAGAGCCCATCCCAATGGAATAGCTCCTTCATCCCTGAGCACTGAAGGCAATAGTCCATTAAAGAAAACCACTTCTTCCCACACTACTCTTTGAGCTTGAAATCTTCCTGTGTTCTGCATGTGAGGCTCACTATTACACCTTTTAGCATCCCTGCTTGTATGAGTCTAGTTGCTGCCTCTTTCTGCCTCTCTGTCTACTTCCAGCCGCTGTTTGCCTTCCCCCCCCCCCCACCCCAGTCTCCCTGTTTCATGTCTCCCTTTTTCTCTCTGTCATAGCCATTCAGTAGAATTCGCCATAACAGGGAGGGGAGCCGAGAGATAAGGCAAGGGATGGAGACTGGAATCTTCCAGATCTCTATGGGACTCCGGAATCTGGAATGCACTGCCTGAGAGGGTTAGTTGAGTTGAATAACCTCCTAACCTTCAAATGTTCATTCAAGTAAAGTGTCAAAACATTCAAGGCTAATGGCCTAGTGCAGGAAAGTGGGACTAGTGTATTTTGGCAGTTGAGACTTGATGGGCCGAAGGGCCTCTTTTGTACTGTATGATTCTATGTTTTCATTCATAGAATCACATCAATATGAACATTTTGTGGATAAAACAAGAACACCAGTGTACGTGTTGAACTGAACAACTGAAGTATGCAATTATAACAAATAGATACTTAATATCCGTACTCTAGTGAATAGGTTAATTACTAGGGATCACGATTTCAAGGTGAGAGGAGAAAAGTTTAAGGGAGCTTTGTGTGGAAAGTTCTTTACGCAGAGGGTGGTGGGTGCCTGGAACGCGTTGCCAGCGGGGGTGGTAGAGGTGGGCACGATAGCGTCATTTAAGATGTATCTAGACAGATACATGAATGGGCAGGGAGCAGAGGGATACAGATCCTTGGAAAATAGGCGACAGGTTTAGATAGAGGAGCTGGATCGGCACAGGCTTGGAGGGCCGAAGGGCCTGTTCCTGTGCTGTAATTTTCTTTGTTCTGGTTACAACAATGTGCTGAATTGTAAACTAAAACATAGTAGATTTAGGTCTCTCAGGAATTGATAATTAATGAATTATTTCTAGAATTACTTGAATGAACAATATTTAAATGTTGTCCTAGAATTTATAACTAGCATGATTCAACCTTTACTTTGAATTTGAAACCAAATTATAATGTAATGTTGACTTTTTTGTACTAAATAATTTGAAAACATGAGATTTTAGGATCGAGACTATTGAGACATTTCATGTCATCATTGGAATGACAAATGTATATTTATTTTAGTATTAAAGTGAAAAGACGAAGAAATTTGTGGTAATAATTAAATATTTTGATCAATGCTACTCAACATTGAAAATACTTTTACAATTATTCATATCAAAAAAATAATTAGATATTACTGTAATTATTTTCTTTCAGTGCTTGTATTTTACATGTGTTTATTGCACCAAATGATGTGTATTTTGTGAGCAATTATGACTTCCAATAATCAGATATTAGTATTGAGTTAAAAACAGAAAGAAATGCAGATGCTGTAAATCAGGAACAAAAACAGAAATTGCTGGAAAATCTCAGCAGGTCTGGCAGCATCTGTGGAGAGAAATCAGTTGATGTTTTGGGTCCAGTGACCTTTCCTCAGAAGTATAGAAATATAACGGTTATAGGGGACAGACAGGAAAGTGGAGTTAAGGTTGCAGTCAGAACAGCCACAATGTTGTTGAATGATGGAGCGGGACCAATGGGCTGAATGGTTTGTGCTACTCCTAATTCTTGTATTCTTGTGATTGAAGTAAACAGTTTGAATTAAATGTTGTAACTAAATGGGCAGCTTGATGGCTCAGTGGTTAGCACTACTGCCTCACAGTGCCAGGGCATTGGGTGACTATCTGTGTGGAGTTTGCAATTTATGTTTGTCTGCATGGGTTCCTGCCCACAGTTCCCACAATCCAAAAATGTGCAGGTTAAGTCGAATGGATATGCTAAGTTGCCCTGTAGTGTCCAAGGACGTGCAGGTTAGGTGGGTCAGCTATAGTAAAGGCGGATTTATGGGGATAGGGTGGAATGCTCCAGAAGGGTTGGTGTGGATTTGTGGGCGGAAAGAACCTGTTTCCACACTGCAGGGATTCTCTGATTCAAATCTGAATTTTTCAGCTATACAGTCATCCCAACCCAAAATATCAACTTTCTTGCTCCTCTGATGCTGCCTGGCCTGCTGTATTCCTCCAACTCCACACTGTGTTATCTCTGACTCCAGCATCCGCAGTTCTTACTATCTCTAGACAGCCCTTAATATGTTCATTTATAATAAATCACATCACACCATTTAGGTAGCAGGGAAAGTGAGTTGACAGGTTTTAGAGATTTTTTTGCCACTGCAGTCTGAGGAATTGAATGATGGAACTGTAGAGCACTGAGTATTACAGCAGATTGACATTGACAGAGTAAGAATTTTGATGAATACTAAGATAATCTTACTATATTATGAAAGGACATTGAAATTTGGAAGAGTTTACTCATATGACCAAATTGAAATGATATTCTGAACACAGAAACAGAATTAGATCATTGTCCAGGGATTGGAGGACAGTTCTTTCATTTTTGTTGTCCAGAAAGTAGTGACTCTTGGAAAGGTCTAATTCCACGTGTTTGTTGATTGCGTCACAGGTTGAAAACCAGGCCTCTAGGAATTCCCGTGCGTGTCTGTAGTTGGCTTAAGTTAGGATGGTCACGTTGTCCCAGTTAAATTGATGGCCTTCATTGTCCAAGCGCACTGAGATGAGGGAATGTTTGTCGTGTTGTTTTGCTGCTAGCTGGTGCTCGCGTATCCTGACGGTTAGTTTCCTTCAGTCTGGCTGATGTAATGTTTGTTGCAGTCATTGCAAGGTATTTTGTAAACTACATTGGTTCTGCATGTCATGGGTATGGGGTCTTCGGTCCTTGTGAGTGTTTGACACAGTGTGGCTGTGGGTTTGTGTGCTACCATGATTCCTAGTGGTTGTAGGAGTCTCGTTGTCAGTTCTGATATGTTCTTAATATATAGTAGTGTGGCTAGTGTATTGGCCCAACATGACCATCCTAGCTCAAGCCACAGACATGCACAGGAATTCCTAGAGGCTTGATTTTCAATCCATATTGCAATCAACAAATGTGGAATTAGACCCCATATACAAACCCATGAAAAGAACTAGAAATAACACAACCCAACATAACAGACTGGATCATGTAAGTTCCAAGTGGAGTAGAACCACATCGCTTTATCGGAGGCTGCACTGATGATGTTACCTAGCATGGTGACGAAACGTCTGTACAATAACCAGCCAGCTCAGTGAGCAAGCCAACAACCTTAGTGGGAATTGCTAATATGTCTCTTAAATGGTTGTGGTAAAGTAGGAGATAATATTAAACAGGAAATTTGAGATACAAGTAACAAGGAAACTACAATAATAAGAAATAGTAAGAACTGCCGATGCTGGAGTCCAAGATAACACAGTGTGGAGCTGGATGAACAAAGCAGGCCAGGCAGCCTCAGAGGAGGAGGAAAGTTGAAGTTTCGGGTCGGGACCCTTCTTCAGAAATGGGAACGAAACATCAGCTTTCCTGCTCCTCTGATGCAGCCTGGCCTGCTGTGCTCCTCCAGCTCCACACTGTGTTATTGACTACAATAATGAGATGTGACTTTAATCTACATATAGATGGGGCAAACTATATAAACAGAAATGCTGTGGCGGGCAAATTTGTGTTGTAAAAATAAAATGTGTTTTGCTTAAAGCCTTGTAGTGGATCAATTGAATCACATCTGATACACAGAGCTTTACACTTAGCCTGGATCCTAACTTTTTATCTTGTTTAAAGGTATTTCCTTGATATCTTGAGGGGGTTTGTTTTCATCCGTAACAAATTGGGGCTCTTGTCAGGATCAAAATCTCTAATTCCGGGTTGGGTTTAGAATTATTGGACCCAAAGACAGCAAGTGGTGTTATTGGTGTTGCATTCAGTTGATTTAAATGTGTCTTGTGTAATAATGGCTTTTTCGGTGGCTAAGAGTTTCCTGGGTGTGGAAAATGTCACTTGCGGTGGTTTACAAAAGGCCAGGAAGGCAAAGTATTAGAAATTGGCAGACAAGCTGAAGATGAGGTTGCCTGTGCCACTCTAGCAATATCTCAGCATTTACAATTGTCAGAAATGCAGTCAGAAACATTGGAAATGGCTAAAATTCAAATGCAAATGAAGCAGAGAAAGGAAAAAAAAACAAGTCCCAGCTAAAGAAAGGGGGAAAGGTAGAACTTTTAAGGTTTGTAAGTTGGAACTAAAAGTGAAATTTGACTTAAAATGGTGAAGGTCAGGGTAAAAGGTGGGAGTAGTGATGAGTACAGAAATGAAGAGCAAACCTATCGTAGCCAAAGGCCTGGTGGGGATCTGTTTTTTAAAAAAAAAACTCAAAGCATTGCCTAGGTTTAACAAGAAGGGTGTAAAAGCCTTTTTCATTTCATTTGACAAAGTGACTAAACAAATGAAATGGCTACTGGCCATGTGGATTCAAACAAGGTTGGTAGGTAGACCTAGTGAGGTGTTGCGTCAATATCAGAGGAGGTATCTGGAGAGAGTGGTGAGGTTAAAAAAGCTATCTTAAGCATATGAACAAGTGCCAGGAGCCTACAGACAACATTTTAGGAATCTATGGATGGAATCTGGTCAAACGTACATCAAATTTGAAAGGATCAAACAAAATAACTTTGATAGGTGAATAAGGGCATTGAAAATAGATCAAACATATGAAGCCCTTAGAGAGACTGTTATTTTGAAGGAGTTCAAAAATTCATTTCCTGAAGTCGTGAGAACTTATGGAAAAGCAGAGTTAAAACTGCAAGATTAGCATCAGAAATAGCAGATGATTGAGTTGGTTCATAAATCAAAGTTTGGCTTCCAACATTAATTTCAATTTGTGAGGGTTAGAAATTGGGGAAAAGAGAAATCCTCATGTGGTATAGGATAATGAGATCTCGTTGAAGATAGTGAAGGTAGTTTACCACAGCTCCAAAAGGAAACCCATAAGCAGGGAAGAGAAGTAAAAACTCGGGTATTTTCATTGTAATAAAGTAGAACACATGAAGTCGCAGTGGAGCTTTTAAAAAAAGTACTGGGAAGATGGATGTGGTAAAACAGAATAAGCCAAGGGGTTTTGGTTAAGTGGTAAAGGAGATTATAGTGGAAGCTAAAAAGCTGCAAAATAATGTGTTGCCTGGTGAGGGATTGGTTGAGAAGAAAGTGCCAGATCTGTTTCAGGAATTTACTTGCATGGTTTACTGACGTGTGCCAGGAGTAAGTAAAGAAGTTAAGATCTTAAGAGAGACAGGAGCAATTCAATCTTGGAAGAAGGAATTGCCAGAGAAGGTGGTAATAAGTGGAATTCACAATGAAATGAGTAGTGTTCCATTGGTGAGGTGAGGTTGGAGAGTCCGGTGAAAAGTGGTGAAGAAGTGGTAGGAGTAATAGAGAAATTCTCTGTTCTGGAAATACAGTTTATCCTTGGTAATGATATAGCTGAATCACACGTGGGAATGCCTATTGTGATTGAAAAGCCAGTGGAAAATCAGAACACTGAGGTGTGACAGGAAGTACATCCTGGGACTTTTTTTCTGACTGTGTGGTAACAAGGTCAACCCAAGCCACAGGTTGAAACAGGGGAAATCAAACAACAAAGATAGGGAAGTTGAAGTTCAATTGTAAGAAGGTCTGTTTGATCAAATGGTTGACTTTAAAGGAAACAAGAGTAGATAGAGGACATCAGAAATGTAAGCTGAATTACAACAGCAAGATGGAAAGATAAAGCAGTTGTATCAAAACATATACAGAAGAAGAATGTGAGTGCATCCCAGAAGGTTACTATCTTAAAATGATGTGTTGATAAGAAAATGGAGACCATCTTATATTCAGTGGATAAAAAACGGGCAGAGTTCATCAAGTTGTATTACCATTGGGTTACAGAATGGAGCTGATCTGGATAGCACCAGTTACCAGTAGCAGGTCATTTGGGAGTAAGGAAAATTCAACCTAAAATACAAAAACATTTTTATTAGCCTGGTCTATGTAAGGATGTGGTTAAATTTTGCAGGACACTTCACACATGTCAGGTGATAGGAAGATCTCAGGCAGTGATAAAATGAGCACCCTTAATACTCATTCCAGCAATTGAGGAATATTTTATGAGAATCTCAATTGGTTGCATAGGACCCTTGCCTAAAAAAAAGTGGAATCTGTATTGGTTGACCATAATGGATATATCTACTAGATTTCCAGAGACCATTTTGTTATACAAATGTCATGGCTAAGAGAATTATAGAAGAGTTACTCAAATTTTTTTTACTAAGTACGGACTACCCTCACAAATACAATTGGAACAAAGTCAAATTTTCCGCTGAAGTTATTCAAGGAAGTTATGGATAGCTTAGGAGTAAAACAATTGAAATTAGGAGCATTAAAATGGTAGCATCAAACTTTAAAGACCATCTTGAAAGCCTGTAGTTAGGAGTATCCAGAGGATTGGGCTAAAGGAATCCCATTTGTACTTCTTACAATTCAGGATTCACCTTATGAATCAACTCAATTCGGTCCATTTGAATTAGTTTTTGGGCATGAGGTGAGAGGACCACTGCAATTAATTAAGGAGAAATTGATGATGCAGAGCTCAAGAAAACATTATTGCATTATGTGTCAGTTGTTATGGAGAGATTAAATAGCATGGGTCAGTTGGCTAGAATGCATTTAAAAGTAGCATAGCATGTGATGAAATAGGACACAGACAAGAAATAAAAAAAAAATCATGCTTTAGCTAGTGGGGACAAAATGTTAGTATTACTACCAGTGGTAGGTGAACCTTTACAGGCAAGGTTTAGTGGGCCTTATCAAATCGAAAGGAAATTGAGTGAGGTGAATTATTTGATAAGAACGCCAGGTAGAAGGAAAACCCACAAAATATGTCATGTGAAAATGTTCAATTAGTATTTTGATAGGGAAAGAAAACAAAAGGAGAATGTGTTACTTGTTACAAGTTACTGTGAAGAACCAAATCCAGATGCTTCTCAGATCAAATTGGATAATGAGGAAGTTCTCAGAAATCGGAATAAATTATTGAGTTACCTTCCAGAGGAAAATCACAATGACCTGAAAGAGTTATTACAGTCACATGGGGAGATATGTGGGAATAAATTGGGAAGTATGAAATTGATTATGCATGACATGAATTCTGCATTTTGTTCTATTACCCTGATGTACTTACATAAACTCTGATCTGCCTGAATAGTATGGGAAACAATACTTTTCACTGTATGTCAGTACATGTGACATTGTTAAATCAAATCAAATCAAATCAAAGATATAGGAAATGCTGTTCCAATTAAGCAACATCCTTATCGGCTTAATCCTCTAAATTTGAACGTGTGCCAATAAGAGATTGAAACCATGCTCAGAGATGACATAATTGAAGTGAGTCGCAGTGAATGGAGCACAGCAATAATGATGGTGCCAAAACCAAATGGTACCCAATGTTGAATCAGGGATAGTAGCAACTGCAGATGCTGGAGAATCCGAGACAACAAGGTGCAGGGCTGGATGAACACAGCAGGCCAAGCAGCATCATAGGAGCAGAAAGGCTGACGTTTTGGGCCTAGACCCTTCATCAGAAAAGGGGGAGGGGAAGGGGGTTCTGAAATAAATAGGGAGAGAGTGGGAGGCGGATAGAAAATGGGTAGAGGAGAGGATAGGTGGAGAGGAAACAAACAGGTCGAAGAGGCGGGGATGGAGCCAGTAAAGGTGAGTGTAGGTGGGGAGTTAGGGAGGGGATAGGTCAGTCCAGGGAGGACGGACAGGTCAAGGGGGCGGGATGAGGTTAGTCGGTCGGAGATGGGGGTGCGGCTTGAGGTGGGAGGAGGGGATAGGTGGGAGGAAGAACAGGTTAGGGAGGCGGGGACGGGCTGGACTGGTTTTGGGATGCGGTAGGGGAGGGGAGATTTTGAAGCTTGTGAAATCCACATTGATACCATTGGGCTGCAGGGTTCCCAAGCGGAATATGAGTTGCTGTTCCTGCAACCTTCGGGTGGCATCGTTGTGGCACTGCAGGAGGCCCAGGATGGACATGTCGTCTGAGGAATGGGAGGGGGAGTTGAAATGGTTCGCGACTGGAAGGTGCAGTTGTTTATTGCGAACCGAGCGTAGGTGTTCTGCAAAGCGGTCCCCGAGCCTCCGCTTGGTTTCCCCGATGTAGAGGAAGCCACAGCGGATGCAGTATACCACATTGGCAGATGTGCAGGTGAACATCTGCTTGATGTGGAAAGTCTTCTTGGGGGTGAGGGATGAGGTATGGGGGCAGGTGTAGCACTTCCTGCGGTTGCAGGGAAAAGTGCCGGGTGTGGTGGGGCTGGAGGGGAGTGTGGAGCGGACAAGGGAGTCACGGAGAGAGTGGTCCCTCCGGAAAGCAGATAAGGGTGGGGAGGGAAAGATGTCTTTGGTGGTGGGGTCGGATTGCAGATGGCGGAAGTGTCGGAGGATGATGCGTTGGATCCGGAGGTTGGTGGGGTGGTACGTGAGGACGAGGGGGATTCTTTTTTTGGTTCTTATTGTGTGGACGGGGTGTGAGGGATGAGTTGTGGGAGATGTGGGAGACACGATTGAGGGCGTTCTCGACCACTGAGGGGGGGAAGTTACGGTCCTTGAAAAACGAGAACTGAGATGTACAGGAGTGGAATGCCTCATCCTGGGAGCAGATGCGGCGGAGACGAAGGAATTGGGAATAGGGGATAGCATTTTTGCAGGAAGGTGGATGGGAGGAGGAGTATTCTAGGTAGCTGTGGGAGTCGGTGGGCTTGAAATGAATATCGGTTTCTAGGTGGTTGCCCAATATGGAGACAGAGAGGTCCAGGAAGGGGAGAGAGGTATTAGAGATGGTCTAGGTAAACTTAAGGTTGGGGTGGAAGGTGTTGGTGAAGTGGATGAACTGTTTGAGCTCCTCGTGGGAGCACGAGGCGGCGCCGATACAGTCATCAATGTAACGGAGGAAGAGGTGGGGTTTGGGGCCGGTGTAGGTACGGAAGAAGGATTGTTCCACGTAACATACAAAGAGGCAGGCGTAGCTTGGGCCCATGCGGGTACCCAAGGCCACCCCCTTTGTCTGTAGGAAGTGGGAGGAATTGAAAGAGAAGTTGTTGAGGGTGAGGACGAGTTCGGCT
>NC_063365.1:156709-182376 GCF_021869965.1 Rhincodon typus | reverse complement strand
TCACGCCTCATCTCTACATAAGCCTCCTTCTTCCTCTTGACAAGAGATTCAACTTCTTTAGTAAACCACGGTTCCCTCGCTCGACCACTTCCTCCCTGCCTGACAGGTACATACTTCTCAAGGACACGCAGTAGCTGTTCCTTGAACAAGCTCCACATTTCAATTGTGCCCAGCCCCTGCAGTTTCCTTCTCCATCCTGTGCATCCTAAATCTTGCCTCATCGCCTCATAATTGCCTTTCCCCCAGCTGTAACTCTTGCCCTGCGGTATATACCGATCCCTTTCCATCGCTAAAGTAAACGTAACCGAATTGTGGTCACTATCACCAAAGTGCTCACCTACCTCCAAATCTAACACCTGGCCTGGTTCATTACCCAGTACCAAATCCAATGTGGCCTAGCCTCTTGTTGGCCTATCTACATACTGTGTCAGGAAACCCTTCTGCACACATTGGACAAAAACTGACCCATCTGAAGTATTCGAACTATAGCGTTTCCAGTCAATATTTGGAAAGTTAAAGTCCCCCATAACAACTCCCCTGTTACTTTTGCTCCTATCCAGAATCATCTTTGCAATCTTTTCCTCTACATCACTGGAACTTTTCGGAGGCCTATAGAAAACTCCCAACAGGGTGACCTCTCCTTTCCTGCTTCTAACTTCAGCCCATACTACCTCAGTAGACGAGTTGTCATCAAATGTCCTTTCTGCCACCGTAATACTGTGAAGAGTGAAGAGTGAAGGAAATTTTGGCTTTTGTGACATCAGATGGACTTTACCAGTTTAAGGTCATGCCATTTGCTTTGAAACATGTGCCAGCTGCATTTTAAAGACTAACCAATAAGGTCATTTCAGGATTAACCAATTGTGTGGTGTACATAGACCATCTGGTGATCTTTAGTCACATATAGAAGGAACATTTGTAGCATCTAGCAGGAATTTTTTTAAAATTCATTTGTGTGAGATGTGGGTGTCACTGGCTGGCCAGCATTTATTGCCCGTCCCTAGTCGCCCTTGAGAAATAGGCGGTAAGCTGCCTTCTTAAACTGATGCAGTCCACCTGCTGTGGGTCAACTCACAATGTCATTCGGGAGGGAGTTCCAGGATGTGAACCCAGCAACAGTGAAGGAACAGCGATATATTTCCAAGCCAGGATGGTCAGTGGCTTGGAGGGGAGCATTGAAGGTAATGGTGTTCCCATATGTCTGCTTCTCTTATCCTTCTGAATGAAAGTGATTGTGGGTTTGGAAGGTGCTGTCTAGGATCTTTGGTGAATTTCTGCAGTGCATCTTGTCGATAGTACACACTGTTGCTATTGAGTGTCTGAGGTGAAGGGAGTGGATGCTTGTGGTTGCAGTGTCAATCAAGCAGGCAGCTTTGTCCTGAATGGTGTCAAGCTTCTTGAGTGTTGTTGGGGCTGCAGTCATCCAGGCAAGTGGGGAGTATTCCATCACACTCCTGACTTGTGCCTTGAAGATGATGGACAAGCTTCCAGGAGTCAGGAGGTGAGTTACCTGCCACAGTATTCCTAGCCTCTGACCTGCTCTTGGAGCCACTGCATTTATGTGACGAGTCCAGTTGAGCCTCTGATCAATGATAATCAATAGTGGGGGATTCAGTGATGGTAACACTATTGAAAGTCAAGGAGCAGTGGTTATATTGTCTGTCTCTTATTGGTGATGGTCATAGCCTGGCATTTGTGTGGTGTGAATGTTATTTGCCACTTGTCAGCCCAAGCCTGGAAACTGTCCAGATCTTCTCCAGACAAAGACGAGAGTGGTCCTAAAGGAAGAGTGCTAAATTGGGGGAAGGCCAACTATAGCAAAATTTGGCAAGAGCTGGGGAATGTGGATTGGGAGCAGCTGTTTGAGGGTAAATCCACATTTGGTATGTGGGAGGCTTTTAAAGAGAGGTTGATTAGAGTGCAGGACAGACATGTCCCTGTGAAAATGAGGGATAGAAAGGGCAAGATTAGGGAACCATGGATGACAGGTGAAATTGTGAGACTAGCAAAGAAGAAAAAGGAAGCATACATAAGGTCTATGCATAGACGAAGCTTTGGAAGAATATCGGGAAAGTAGGACCAATCTGAAATGAGGAATTAAGAGGGCTAAAAGGGGTCATGAAATATCTTTAGCAAACAGGGTTAAGGAAAATCCCAAAGCCTTTTATTCGTACATAAGGGGCAAGAGGGTAACTAGAGAAAGAGTAGGCCCACTCAAGGACAAAGGAGGGAAGTTATGCGAGGAGTCAGAGAAAATGAGTGAGATTCTTAATGAGTACTTTGCGTCGGTATTCACCGAGGAGACGGACATGACGGATGTTGAGGTTAGGGATAGATGTTTGATTACTCTAGGTCAAATCGGCATAAGGAGGGGGGAAGTATTGGGTATTCTAAAAGGCATTAGGGTGGACAAGTCCCCAGGTCCAGATGGGATCTATCCCAGGTTTCTGAGAGAAGCGAGAGAAGAAATAGCTGGGGCCTTAACAGATATCTTTGCAGCATCCTTGAGCACAGGTGAGGTCCTGGAGGACTAGAGAATTGCTAATGTTGTCCCCTTGTTTAAGAAAGGTAGCAAGGATAATCCAGGTAATTATAGACCGGTGAGCCTGACGTCAGTGGTGGGGAAGCTGCTGGAGAAGATACGGAGGGATAGGATCTATTTACATTTGGAAGAAAATGGGCTTATTAGTGATAGGCAGCATGGTTTTGTGCAGGGAAGGTCATGTCTTACCAACTTGATAGAATTCTTTGAGGAAGTGACAAAGTTGATAGAAGAGGGAAGGGCTGTAGATGTCATATACGTGGACTTCAGTAAGGCATTTGGTAAGGTTCCCCGTGGTAGGCTGATGGAGAAAGTGAAGTCGCATGGGGTCCAGGGTGTACTAGCTAGATGGATAGAGAACTGGCTGGGTAACAGGAGACAGACAGTTGTGTGGAAGGGAGTTTCTCAAAATGGAGAACTGTGACCAGTGGTATTCCATAGGGATCCGTTTTGGGACCACTGTTGTTTGTGATATACATAAATGATCTGTAGGAAGGTATAGACGGTCCGATTAGCAAGTTTGCAGATGGCACTAAGATTGGTAGAGTGGCAGATAGTGAAGGGGACTGTTGGAGAATGCAGCAGAATATAGATAGATTGGAGAGTTGGGCGGAGAAATGGCAGATGGAGTTCAATCCAGGCAAATGCGAGGTGATGCATTTTGGAAGATCCGATTCAAGAGCGAACTATACGGTAAATGGAAAATCCCTGGGGAAAATTGATGCACAGAGAGATCTGGGTGTTCAGGTCCATTGTACCCTGAAGGTGGCAACGCAGGTCGATTAGAGTGGTCAAGAAGGCATACGGCATGCTTTCATTCATCGGACGGGGTATTGAGTACAAGAGTTGGCAGGTCATGTTACAGTTGTAAAGGACTTTGGTTTGACCACATTTGGAATATTGCGTACAGTTCTGGTCACCACATTACCAAAAGGGTGTGGATGCTTTGGAGAGGGTGCAGAGGAGATTCACCAGGATGTTGCCTGGTATGGAGGGCGCTAGCTATGAAGAGAGGTTGAGTAGATTAGGATTATTTACATTAGAAAGATGGAGGTTGAGGGGGGACCTGATTGAGGTCTACAAAATCATGAGCGGTACAGACAGGGTGGATAGCAAGAAGCTTTTTCCCAGAGTGGGAGACTCAATTACTAGGGGTCACGATTTCAAGGTGAGAGGGGAACAGTTTAAGGGAGATATGCATGGAAAGTTCTTTACGCAGAGGGTGGTGGGTGCCTGGAACGTGTTGCCAGCAGAGGTGGTAGAGGTGGGCATGATAGCGTCATTTAAGATGTATCCAGACAGATACGTGAATGCGCAGGAAGCAGAGGGATACAGATCCTCGGAAAATAGGTGACAGGTTTACATAGAGGATCTGGATCGGCGCAGGCTTGGAGGGCCGAAGGGCCTGTTCCTGTGCTGAAATTTTCTTTGTTCTTTGTTCTTCTTTGTTGCATTTGGACACGACTGCTTCAGTGTCTGAGGAGTTGTGAATGGTGCTGAACATTGTGCATCGGTGAAGATCCCCATATCTGAACTTACAATCGATGGAAGGTTATTGATGAAGCAGCTGAAGATGGTTGAGTATAGGACACTACCCCGAAGAACTCCTGCAGAGATATCCTGAAGCTCAGATGACTAATATGCAACAACACAACCATCTTCCTACGTGTCAGGTATGACTCTAACCATGGGAAAGTTTGCCCCATGATACCCATTGATTCCAGTTTTGCTGGGGCTCCTTGATGCTACACTCAGTGGAATGCAGCCTTGATGTCAAGGGCTGTCACTCTCACCTAACCTCTGGAATTCAGCTCTTTTGTCCATGTTTGACCCAAGGCTGTAATGAGGTCAGAAGCTGAGTGGACCTGGCAGAACCCAAACTGGGCGTCTCTGAGCAGGTGCTGCTTGATAGCACTGTTAGTGACACCTCCTATCACTTTACTGATGATTGAGAGGAGACTGATAGGGTGGTAATTGGCCAGGTTGGATTTGTCCTGCTTTTTATGTATTGGACATACTAAGGGCAATTTTCCACATTGTCAGGTAGATGCCAGTGTTGTAACTCTACTGGAGCAACTTGGCTAGGGGAGCGGCAAGTTCAGCAGCACAAGTTTTCAGTACCATTGCCGGAATGTTGTCAGGGTCCTTGGCCTTTGCAGTATCTAGTGCCTCCAACTTTTTCTTGGTATCACATGGAGTGAATTGAATTAGCTAACGACTTGTATCTGTAATGCTGGGGACCGCTGGAGGAAGCCGTGATGGATCATCCATTGGCACTTCTGGCTAAAGCTTGCTGCAAAAGCTTCAGCCTTAACTGTTTGTACTGATGTGTGGTTGACCTCAGGAGGTGGGCTTGGTGATATACCTAATGAAGGGTGAGTTCGCAAAAGCCAAGTCACGTTCTTAGGCCGTAACAATCACAACTAAGATCCCCTACCCTTCCGGGGACCCTGTCCCTCTATTCCCATACTATTCGTATATTTGTCACTATAAAAGTCACTATAGTATCTGCTTCCAGTACCTCCCCCGGCCGTGCGCTCCAGGCATCCACCACCCTCTGTGTAAAAAACCTACCTCATACGTCACCTTTAAACCTTGCCCCTCGCACCTTAAATCTATGGCCCCTTGGGAAAAAGCTTCCGACTGTCCAGTCTGTTCATGCTCTTCATAATCTTGTAGATCTCTATCAGGTCCCTTCTCAACCTCCACCGCTCCAGTGAGAACAACCCAAGTTCCTCCAACCTCTGCTTATAGCTAATGCCCTCCATACCAAGCAACATCTTGGTAAATCTTTTCTGTAACCTCTCCAAAGCCACCACATCTTTCTGGTAGTGTGGCGACCAGAATTGAATATAATTTTCCAAAGGCAGCCGAACTAACGTTCTGTAAAGCTGCAACATTACCTGCCAATTTTTAAACTCCATGCCCCGGCCGATGAAGGCAAGCATGCCATATGCCTTGTTGATTACCTTTTCCATCTGCATTGCCACTTTCAGTGACCTGTGTACCTGTACACCCAGATCCCTCTGCCTATCAGTACTCTTAAGGGTTCTGCCATTTACTGTATATTTTCCATCTGGATTAGATCTTCGAAAATGCATTACCTCACATTTTTCTGGATTGAGCTCCATTTGCCATCTCTCTGCCCAAGTCACCAGCTGATCTATATCCTGCTGTATTCTTTGACAGTCCTCATCGCTATCCGCAATTGCACCAACCTTTGTGTCATCGGCAAACTTACTAATTAGAACAGTTACATTCTCCTCCAAATCATTTATATAAATTACAAACAGCAAAGGTCCCAACACTGATCCCTGAGGAATGCCACTAGTCACAGCCCTCCATTCAGAAACGCACCCTTCCACTGCTACCCTCTGTCTTCTATGAGCGAGCTAGTTTTTTATCCATCTTGCAAGCTCATCTCTGACCCCGTGCAACTTTACCTTCTGTACCAGCCTACCATGAGGGACCTTGTCAAAGGCCTTACTGAAGTCCATGTAGATAACATCCACTGTCCTACTCTCATTGGTCATCTTTGTCACTTCCTCAAGAAACTCAACCAAGTTAGCGAGACACGACTTCCCCTTCACAAAACCATGTTGTCTCTCACTAATATGCCCATTGATTTCCAGGTGGGAGTAAATCCTGTCTCGAAGAATCTTCTCCAATAATTTCTGCACTACTGACTCACCAGCCTGTAATTAGCTGGATTATCCTTGCCACCTTTCTTAAACAAAGGAACAACATTGGCTATTCAATTCATTGGCTATACTGTGATTCCTGGGGCTGAGTGGATTTTACTGAAAATTCGTACCGAATTTTACTAGTGTGGTTGTTCCACTGATTGACCTGTTGAAGAAGTTTAGAAAATTTCAGTGGATGGAGGAGCGTCATAGGCATTTGACAGTCTGAAAGTTGTGTTGACTACTGTTCCTGTATTAACAACACCAAATTACACAAAGCTATTCAAGGTGGCTATCGAGGCGAGTGATGTGAGTACCGGTGCAAGAAGACAGCAAGAGTATAGAGAGACCTATTGGATATTGCTCCCAAAAGTTAATATTCATCAACAGAAATATTCCACCATTAAGAAAGAAGCCTTGAGTTTGGTATTGGTGTTGTAACATTTCGACATTTTTGTTGCTCGTATTGTATCTGAGACAATATTGTATACTGATCATAACCCCTTAACGTTTTTGGAAAAAGATTACCAAAAATTAACCTAACTATTTAGATCGAGTTTATTGTTACAGCCATTCAATTTGAAAATTATTTACATGGCAGGATGAGAGAACGTAATTGCCGATGTGTTGACACGACTTTGATCAAGGCAAATGGAGGTGTTCGGTGGTGGAAGAAATGGATTGTAGTATTGATTGTTTACATCTTAGGTTGAATGTAATGTGTATATATAATGTAGAGTCCTAATAGTGTGAGACTAAAATCTTTGGAAATGAATCCATCTTTGAATATTGGTGGTTCATTTTCTTTTAAGGGGCAAGGTACAGTGCCTTTAAGAGAAATCTGTTCTGTGCAATTTCTCTTGCAGAGAGGTGTTGCCATTGTGGTACCAGAATGTCTGCTTCAGAAGCTGTGGGTAAACAGCTTTGAGCTCCCGGAATTCTTTATTTTTCAAGTAGATAAAAGGAGCATGAGTGGGTGGAATCAGGCTCATGCAGACCTAAGGTTTAAGTTTGCTTTCATTTGGAGTTTGGATGTGGCTGTTGAAGCTGATAGATGCAGCTCTCTTCTCTTTCTCTCTGCTACAGCAAAAAGCTTGAGTTCGCGCTCTGCTGCTAGATTGTTTCTTTTGGTGTTCATTTCTCCTGGGCTGGAAAGGAAATAGTACGTGAGGACAATCTGTTTTGCTGAATTTAACTTTGCTAAGAGTGTGTTTATGGGATGCTCCTGTATTGGAACAGTTGATGATTAGTAGTTAAAAACATATTATTTTATTAAGTATTTCAATAGAGTTAAAGTTGTGGCAATTTTTCATTTTCTGTTTATATTTTAATTGTGTTGTAAGAATGAAGTGTGTTTTGCTTAAAACCTAGTAGTGGACCAATTGAATCACATTTGGTACATAGCACCTTATCAAATGAATAAGGTAAAAATTAGGGTCTAGGCTATTTCTTTGAGGGGGTTTGGTCTGGTCCATTACCCTCTTCATAACTGAAACTCTCCAGCCAGAGGCAACATCCTGGTAAATCTCCTCTGCACTCCCTCCAGTGCTATTACATCTCTCCTTTAATGTGGAATCCAGAACACACAATTCTGCAGCTGTGGCCTAACCCATGTTTTATACAGTTCCAGCATTACACCCCGCCGCCCCACCCCTGCTCTTATCCCCTATGTTGCCTTAACTATTAAATCCACCTGTCCTGGTACCTTAAGGGACCGGTGTACATACACACCAATGTCCCTCTAATCCTTGATGCTTCTCAGGGTCCTACCATTCATCATGTATTCCCTTGTTTGACCTGCCAATTATATCACCTCAAATTTATCTGAATTGAAGTCCAATTACCACTGATCAGCCCATCTGACTAGCCTCTCTTTATCCTACTCTAACCTAAGGCTATATTCCTCACTGTTGTCACTTCACCAGTTTTTGTATTATCTGTTTATCAGCCCATGTCGAAAATTAAGAATCAAATAGATTAGATGGATTAAGAGGAAGGGGAGTAAAGAGATAATGTAGAATTAGGAGTAAACACCAAAGTCTTGTTCCTATGTTGTAGTTTCCTCACCAAAATTATAACACTGGTGTGAAGAAGGATTTGCTTCTATTTCTTTTGTTCTCCTTACCAATTCAGTTCATTCAGTGTCTGCTGGTTTTCAGCTTTTTTGTTTCATTCACTCGTGAGATGTCGGTGTCTCTGGTTAGGTAAGTATTTATTATCCATCCCTAATTAACTAGAGGGTAGTTAAGAGTCCACCATATTGCTGTAGGGCTGGAGTCATATGTAGGCCAGACCAGGTGAGGATGACAGACTTCCTTCCCTGAAGGGCATTAGTGAACCAGATGGGTTTTTCTGACAATCAACAATGGTTTCATATTCATCATTAGACTCTTAATTCCAGATTCTTGGTCCCGGTCCCAGAACATTAGTTGAGTTTCTGGATTAATAGCCTTGTGGTAATGCCACTCGACCATTTCCTCCCCACTTCCATGAATTGGAACAAGTTTTATTCTCTAAAACTCTGTCCAGATCTATTATGATTTTGAACACCTCATATCTTTTCTCAACATTTTTTTCTTTACATCCCCATTTCTCCAATCTATCCATGTAATTGTCGACGCCCATACCTGAAATTATCCTTATGAATCTTTTCTGCAGACTCTGTTATAACCTTTACATCTTTCCTAAAATGTGGTGCTGCAAAATGGACATGATACCTCATGTGGGGCTGAGTCATTATTCTTTACAAGTCTTACTTAACTTCCTTGCATTTGTGCTCTTTGTCATTTGTAGCAAAGCTGAGGAGTGAGGAGAAAGTTGAAAAAGAGCAAAAGAAAAGAGCATGAGAGAGACTAAGTGTTCAAAAGGTAGTAACTGAGGGAGGGAGGATAAAGGCATGGGACACAGTACACTGACCCTAATGAGAGACTGTAACAGAGAATCCCAGGTAGGAACTTCACAGAGAGAGTAAAACAACACTTCAGCTGAGGCCAAACTGATGATTAAAAAGTTTGAACATCATATCTACAGTTTTGTAATCCTTGTTTCTATTTAAGAGTCTGAAAATCCTGTTTGCATTTGAACAATCTTGTCTCATGTATTTCCAATGGTTAAGTAGCATAAAGTACATAAAGGCATTCTTTTCCTACATCCAACTTAAATGTGCCCCATTTAGTTTATATTATCTCTCATCATTCCACTTCCCAAATGTGTCCTGTTTCTAGTCTGCATTATATTTTGGTGTATCTGTCAAAAAGAATGTTATTTGAATACTGGTATCTTGGGATTATAATTGTACTTTTCTCATTTCAAAAATATACTTTCTTCATAAAAGTGTGTGTTTTATGTATACACACACAAAGTCACTAAAGCAGTTCAATTTTGTAAAGTAGTATGTGAAGAAAACAAACAAACATTGGAGTTTAATTCTATCCAACAAACAAACCAAAGGCATCTCTTACTTGTGCATGATTATATTTACATACAATTGAGGCACCAGGAGGGTCTGATAACTGACCAGACCCCCATTTAACTTCAGCAGAAAGACCTCAGACAGTGGTCTTTCCTCAGACAGTAATTGTACCTTCCTCCAGTCTGAGCAGCCACTATCCTCCACTGCTGTCTGATTTCTGTCTCTTAGCCAATGTCATATCCCCACTGTCCACTGCCACTATAACCGACTGCCCTGTAGATCAAGGGTTCATCCCTATCTTATTTTATAAATGCTGTGGGACATTTTTGACTCTCCAATCATCTAGCACCACTCCCAAATCCAAGGAAAATTGATTGAATATTGTCAGATGCATGGACTCACCACTAACTGTAAGGCTCCTTCCAATGATGTTGGAATGATACCACTGTTCCCTCACTGCCTCTAGTTCAAAATTCTGGAACGTCCTTCACAAAAGCATTGTGAGTGTCTCTACAGCCCAAGGACTACAGAGGTTCAAGAAGGCAGTTCACCACCAACTTCTCCAGGGCAATGAGGGATGGGCAATAAATGTTAGCTTGGCCATGATGTCTATATCCTGTGATCAAATTTTAAAAATGCCCTCTGATATTTCCACAATTCCTTTCCTTAGTGACCCTCATACATCTATCCAGACCAGGTAAGTGTTCTACATAGTTGTGGTATTAAAAAAATGTTGTATTGAAACGGGTTAACTGAATCTGTTTGTTCAGTGACTTTAATTAATACACTCTCTGTGGATCATTATTGTGTCACTGGAGGGTTTCATTCTTCTATTATTATGAGACTTATTTCAATGTGTTATCTCATAGTGTCAGTGGGAGCATCACCCCAGCACTAATAAGGCTCAGCAGCTCTAGAGACAAGAACTGGAGAGATTGGACTCTAACAACAGTTTGGAATGTTCCAACAATGGATCAGGATCTGAGAACATTAGATTGGAATGTTACGACAATGGAACAGAATCTGAGAACATTTGATTGGAATGTTACAGTAATGGGGAGAAGTTTATCCTTTGGTCTTCTCTATCTTTCTGCAGATTGGGCAACCCTACCGTGGTGAATAACAGCTGTACATTGGATTATTCAAGCGGGCTACTATCCCATTCTTGCTATTGTTGGTGTTCCTGGTAAGTCTTTCTATCTTGCTATTGACTTCTGCCTATTGTGTTCTGTATGTTTTTGGAAAGAAGGAAACTATTGACTTTGGTTCAATCACAAACTCCATTACTTGTCTAGCTATCACATCTTCCTCCCTTACCAGTATTCAAGGAGAAACCAGACCATTCACAACCACCAAGATCACTTTTACCCTGAGCTGATTTATGTCTCCACATCCTCTCCAGCAGCAGTCCTATCCACAATCGCCTCCATTTTATCCTCTGTCTCCACCTCTGCCTGAATCCAGCTGCTGAATAAATCATATGTTTTTATTAAAACCAGACTCGACTGTTCTAATTCTCTTGTGGCCACCCTTGACCTGAACTGATTACTGTTTTTCTCTTTAAAAGTTAGTTTATAATTGTGGACAAGGAGCCATCATCAATTGCAAAAAAAAAGTCTGGTTCATTATTGCCGTTTCAGGAAAAGATATCTGCCATCTTTACCCAGTCATGTCTCTGTGTATCTTTAGATCCACAACAATGTTAACTACCTCTTGGAATGGTCCTGCAAGGAACTCTGTTTCAGTGCAAATACAGACGGGCAATAAATGATGGCATTGCCAGTGACGCCCACATTCCATGAAAGATTAATGAAAAAAATGTGAGATCCATTCCTCTGTCCATTTAACCGTGTTCCTGAAAATAATTTCCATTTCTGTACTTATCAATTTCCCTTTTTAAGATGAACTTCTTTCTGTCTGTTTCTCTCCCATGAACATAATGTTCGACTCCAGTGCTGGCATGATAGATGCTGAGATAGAGAAAATGGTGCAAGTTACACCATCAGCTACTTCTATGGATGGAGGCACAGTTTACTTATAAGGTACGCAGAAATGTGTAAAGGTGTATTGCATTTGAGCCAGGAAAAGAAACTGAGGAAAGTAAAGGTGGGGAGGAGAAAATTATGATCAAAACTGAGTTGGTAACTCTGCACATGGGGATTATGCCTTACTTCTTTCATTGGAAAGTTACTGGAGCTGACAGGAATGGTTGCCTGGAGGTTTTGTTCTGAGCTGCTAAAGACATTCAGGGAGATTGGTGAGAGATAGTAGGAACTGCAGATGCTGGAGAATCTGAGATAACAAAGTGTAGAGCTGGATGAACACAGCAGGCCAAGCAGCATCAGAGGAGCAGGAAGGCTGACGTTTCGGGCCTAGACCCTTCTTCAGAAATGGGGGAGGGGAAGGGTTTCTGAAATAAATAGGGAGAGAGGGGGAGGCAGATAGAAGATGGATAGAGGAGAAGATAGGTGGAGAGGAGACAGACAGGTCAAAGAGGCGGGGATGGAGCCAGTAAAGGTGAGTATAGGTGGGGAGGTAGGGAGGAGATAGGTCAGTCCAGGGAGGACGGACAGGTCAAGGGAGCGGGATGAGGTTAGTAGGTAGGAGATGGGGGTGGGGCTTAAGGTGGGAGGAGGGAATAGGTGGGAGGAAGGACCGGTTAGGGAGGCGGGGACGAGCTGAGCTGGGCTGGTTTTGGGATGCGGTAGGGGGAGGGGAAATTTTGAAGCTTGTGAAGTCCACATTGATGCCATTGGGCTGCAGGGTTCCCAAGCGGAATATGAGTTGCTGTTCCTGCAACCTTCGGGTAGCATCATTGTGGCACTGCAGGAGGCCCAGGATGGACATGTCGTCTGAGGAGTTGGACTCCGACCCCACCACCAAAGACATTTTTCCCTCCCCACTCTTATCTGCTTTCCAGAGGGATCACTCTCTCCGTGACTCCCTTGTCCGCTCCACAATCCCCACCAGCCCCACCACACCCGGCACTTTTCCCTGCAACCGCAGGAAGTGCTACACCTCCCCCCTCACCCCTCACCCCCATCCCAGGCCCCAAGAAGACTTTCCACATCAAGCAGATGTTCACCTGCACATCTGCTAATGTGGTATACTGCATTCGCTGTTCCCGTTGTGGCCTCCTCTACATCGGGGAAACCAAGCGGAAGCTTGGGGACCGCTTTGCAGAACACCTATGCTCGGTTCGCCCTAAACAACTGCACCTCCCAGTCGCAAACCATTCCAACTCCCCCTCCCACTCCTCAGACGACATGTCCATCCTGGGCCTCCTGCATTACCACAACGATGCTACCCGAAGGTTGCAGGAACAGCAACTCATATTCCGCTTGGGAACCCTGCAGCCTAATGGTATCAATGTGGACTTCACAAGCTTCAAAATCTCCCCTCCCCCTTCCGCATCCCAAAACCAGCCCAGCTCCTCCCCTCCTCCCTAACCTGTCCTTCCTCCCACCTATCCCTCCTCCCACCTCAAGCCCCATCCCCATCTCCTACTGACTAACCTCATCCCGCCCCCTTGATCTGTCCGTCCTCCCTGGACTGACATATCTCCTCCCTACCTCCCCACCTACACTCACCTTTACTGGCTCCATCCCTGCCTCTTTGACCTGTCTGTCTCCTCTCCACCTATCTTCTCCTCTATCCATCTTCTATCCGCCTCCCCGACTCTCTCCCTATTTATTTCAGAAACCCCTTCCCCTCCCCCATTTCTGAAGAAGGGTCTAGGCCCGAAATGTCAGCCTTCCTGCTCCTCTGATGCTGCTTGGCCTGCTGTGTTCATCCAGCTCTACACCTTGTTATCTCAGGGAGATTGGTGACCCAGCTTTGGACGAGGGTATGGGAACTGTAGTCACAGCACACCCAAGTCTTCAACATGAGAAACACATGAAGCAGAGTGAGAGAGTTGGCAATGCAGGTGTAATGCCAGGCTAGTTGTAGGGGATATTTTGTTGGGGGGGTTTGGGTGGCTCGAGCAAGTGAAGGAAGATTTTGGATATGATAGTGAGAGTTGTATAGCATGAGTCTTGGCAGATATAGAACGAATGTGAGGTAGCAGACATCAGAGAATCCCAGGAGAGGATCACTAAGAAATAGGAACACAGTACTTCAGTAAGTTGCAACAATGATTTATAAATTTTGAGTATCACTTCCACAGTTTTGTAATCTGTGCCTCTATTTATAAAATCTCTATATCCTGTTTCAACAACCTTATCTATTTCCAGTGATAAAGAAGTGTGTACATGAAGTTACTTTGTTCCTGCACCCTGTATAAATTTGTTCCATTTGGTTAATATTGCCTCCCTTCATTCTTCTTCCCAAATGTATCCTTTACTCTTATCTGCCTTAAATTTCATTTAGAGTAATCAAAGAGTGTGATGTAGTGACTCATCGAAAATGGCACTGTTCACTTCTGTCCAGTCTGAACAAGAAGTTCACCACTTCTGTTTGTTTTATGTCTTTTAGTCAGTGTCATATCCGCATAGCTACTCTCCCAAAAATCCATGGGTTTCAGTATTACGAACAATTCTATTAAATAATACTTGATCACATTTCGTTTGTAAACGTACAAAACCACCTTTTACTATATATGTTGTTGCTACTAATAAATGCAATAGCTTGCCCAAGTGCTGGGAAGATGATTCATATTTGATGCCCCTATTCTTCTGATGGCCAGATAGTAATTTCTGCAACATAGATGGGAAATCTGCAGGGACTCTTCTGAATTCTAGACACAGCTGACTTTGTGGGAATTACTTAGGAAGTTGAAGATTCTGTTGGATTGTCACTCCATTTGCATTATTAATTCCATTAGCACCAAACTCTACATTTTTCTTTAGAAATGCAGAGCATACCAAAATTCAATACACTTGCCCATAGTGCAGAATAGTTAGAGAGGGACAAAGCATGCTCACATCTTCAGAAGCTAGCATACTGTGTTTGGAGATTTAAGTATCTAGTGTAATCTTTGAAATGGCACCTCATTAAATACCTTCCAGAAATCTAAGTAAAGTATATCAACTGGTTATTTTTGTCTATATCACATATTACTTTTTCAAAGAACTCCAATAGCTTTGTCAAGCATGATTTCCCTTTCGAAAACCATGCTCCCTCTGCCTAATGACTTTGACCCTATCCAAATGCCCTGAAACAATTTTTTTTTAATAACAGCATCTAACATTTTCCTTCCATCAGAGTTAATCCAGCTGGCCAGTTGTTTCCTGCATCATGTCTGCCTGCCCTTTTGAACAAATGAGTCACCATTCTTTATCTTCCAGTATAATGGGACCAGCCCTGAATGGAGGTAGTCTTACAAAATTAAAACCAATTCTTCAGTTATTTCACCAGCCAGAACGTTAAGGTTTAAAATTAGGATCCAGGCATTTGTTACTGACAGCTCCAAGAATTTAGTCAATACGATTTCTTGCGCGGTTTTGATTTTCTGAGCTTCTTCCTCCCTTTCATTTTTTATTTCTCATTTCCTATTGCTTCTGAAATGTTACTTGTATTCCATATGGTGAAGACATGCAAAACACCTAATCAACTCACCTGCCATTTCCGTTTTTGTATTGTTAATTCTCCAGTGTCATTTTAAACAGGACCAATACTCAGTTAGTTATTGTGAATCTTGCAATCTGTTTTTATATTCTTGCCATTTATCTCTTAATCTTAAACTTTTCCCACCTTATTTTTGGGTCTTTTTTTTTTTGCTTTTAGAACAAAGAACAGTACAGCATAGGTACAAGCCTTCCAGCCCACAATGTTGTGCTGAATATGAAGCCAAAGTAAACTAATCCCTTCTGCCAGCCCATGTCCCATATCCCTCCATTCCTTGCTTATTCATGTGCTTAACCAAAAGCCCCTTAAACGCCCCTATCATATCTGTCTCCTCCACTATTCCTGGCAGCATGTTCCAGGCACCTAGTACTCTCTGTGTAAAAAAAAAAAGCACTTGCCCCTTGCATCTCATTTGAAATCTCCCACTCTTACCTTCAATGCATGCCCTCTAGTATTAGACATTTCAACCCCAGGAAAAAGATTCTGACTGTCAACCCTATCTTGGTCTCTCATAATTTTATAAACTTCTTTCAGGTCACTCCTCAGCCTCTGTTGCTCCAGAGAAAAGAATCCAAGTTTTTCTAGTCTCTCTTTACAGCTCATACCCTCTAATCCAGGCAGCATCCTGATAAACCTCTTCTGCACCCTGTCTAAAGCCTCCACATCCTTCCTGTAAATTGGCGACCAGAATTGAACGCAATACTCTAAGTGTGGCCTAACCAAAGTTTTATAAAGCTGCAACATAACATCCTGCCTCTTGCATTCAATGCCCAAACCAATAAAGGCAACCATACGCCTTTTTTACCACCCTATCTACTTGTGTGGCCACTTTCAGGGAGTTATGGACTTGAACCCCAAGATCCCTCTGTACCTCACTTCTTTAAGGATCCTGCCATTAACTGTACACTTTTCCTTAAAATTTGATCTCCCAAAGTGCAACACCTCACATTTGCTCACACTAAACTCCATCTGCCATTTCTCAGAACATATCTACAATTGATCTATATCTCGCTGTATCCTTTGACAACCTTCTACGCTATCCACAACTCCACCGATCTTTGTGTTGTCTCCAAACTTACTAACCCACCTATCGATGTTTTCTTTCTTTCAAGTTATTTATATAAATCACAAAAGGCAGAGGCCTCTTTAAGGATCCCTGCAGAACATCACTAGTCAGGGACCTCCAGTCCTGGCACAGTCTGAGACTTACATCATTGACCATTTCACCAATCTGCTTACATTTAAAGTTTTCCCCCATTTCTCTCTCTTTTGCTCTCCCGTCTCTCTCTCCCTCTCACCATCTTTCACCCATCTTGCTCTCAAACTGTCTTTCTCTTGCGCTCGGGACCCCCAAGCAAATGCAAAACCCTTGACTTGTCTGGCGTCTTCTGATGGCTATGACAAGTTTCCTGGCTTTGTCTCTGTGCTATACAGCATGGAAGGACAACAGTAATATGAGCCTGGTACCTCTGGCTGAATGCCTCCACCTCCCTTCTCACGCTCTGCTTCCCATGTAGCAGGCTTGTGGTATTGAATAAACTCCTTTGCTCCTGTTTAGCACACCTGAATGGCCTCCACCACCACCTGCTGCTATGTAACCAGTTCAGGGACTGAAAGCTCTTCTATCCCTGTATAAAAACCCCAAGGGGTAAAATGGTGCTATTCAGGTTCCCGTATAACAGGTTTGAGAGCTGAATCACCCCCTTCTGTTCCTATCAGACCATGCTTCTTTGCTCCAGGATTTAAGAGCTAAGTGGCTTCCTCCAGTTCCTTGCAGTAGGGTCAAGGGACTGTCGGAACATTGTAACATAAGACTGGGGTGCAGCAGGAGTAGGCCATAAGGCAGATCTATTTGTGTTTCATCCACAGTTTCCAATCTGTACCCCATCATCCTTGACTCATTATTCTCTCCAAAAAGCCAACCAATTTAGCCTTGAATAAATTTAAAGACCTCAGTACCTTCTGGTGAAGAGAATTTCACATTTGAATGACCCTTTTAGAATATCCCCTCAGTCCTGTTCAGATGGAGATTGGAGAAGGTCACTGTTTTCTCGTCCCACTCTGCCACTGTTCACATCAAACTTTAAATGTAAGCAGATTGGTGAAATGGCCAATGATGTAAGTCTCAGACAGTGTCAGGTTCAGTATTAAGAACAAATCAGCCAGGCTTCTTTAGTCAGCAACAAATAATTGGATTCTTACCAAATCAAAATTATTCAAATAAAGGTGCAAAAGTGAACAACATATAATTTGGACAATGCAAACTTGTACATTCACAAATCTAAGGAGAAGCAAAAAACAGATAAAAATGACAATGGGTAATTCCAATGAATCCTTTCCAGGAGTCCTGTCATAAAGATGATATAGGCATTTTTGGATCACACAGTTAGACCATAAGACATAGCAACAGAAATTAGGCCATTCAACCCATCAAGTCTGCTCTGCCATTCAATCATGGCTGATAGGATTTTCAACCCCATTCTCCCACTTTCTCCTTGTAACCTTTGATTCCCTTGACAATCAAGAACCTATCTATCTCTTTAAGTATACTCAATGACATGGCCTCCACAGCCCTCTGTGGCAATGAATTCCATAGATTCACCACTCTCCAGCTGAAGAAGTTTCTCCTTATCTCCATTCTAAAGGGCCTTCCCTGTCTCTCCTGCCAATGGAAACATCTTCCCAATGTCCACTCTGTCTAGGCCGTTCAGTATTCTGTAAATTTCAATTAGATGCCCCCTCATCCTTCTAAACTCAAACGTGTATAGACCCAGAGTCCTCAAACATGCCTCGTATGTTAAGCCTTTCATTCCTGGGATCGTTTTTGTGAACCTCTTCTGGACATGCTCCAGGGCCAGGACATCCTTCTTGAAGTATGGGGCCCAAAATTGCTCACGATACTCTAAATATGGTCTGACTAGAGCTTTATAAAGTCTCAGAAGTAGACCCCTGCTTTTATATTCTAGTCCTCTTGAAATAAATGCCAACATTGAATTTGCCTTCGTAAATATTGACTCAACCTGCAAGTTTACCTTAAGAGAAACCTGGACTAGGACTCCCAACTCCCTTTGCACTTCAGATTTCTGAATTCTCTCCCCATTTAGAAAATAGTCTATGCTTCTATTCTTCCTACCAAAGTACATGACTTCACACTTTCCCACATTATATTCCATCTGCCATTCTCCTAACCTGTCTAAATGTTTCTGCAGCCTCCCCACCTCCTCAATACTACCTGTCCCTCCACCGATCTTTGTATCATCTACAAACTTAGCCAGAGTGCCCTCAGTTCCTTCATCTAGATTATTAACGTATAAAGTGAAAAGCTGTGGTCCCAACACTAACCGTTGTGGAACACCATTAGTCACGAGCTGCCGTCATGAGAAGGACCGTTTTATCCCTACTCTCTGCTTTCTGCCAGACCGCCAATCTTCTATCCATTCTAGTACCTTGCCGCTAATACCATGGGCCCTTATCTTACTCAGCAGCCTCCTGTGTGGTACCTTATCAAAGACCTTATGGAAGTCCAGATGGATAATATTCATTGGCTTTCTTTGATCTAACCTGGTCATTATCTCCTCGAAGTTTGTTGAGAGGAGTTGCAAAAGAAGTGAGGAGCACTGGGCAGGCGGCTGTTCTTCCTCTCTGAAATGATCATATCCCATCACAAACAGAGCCCTGTGACTTTTCTCTTTGAAAGTTCTCCAGACTGTGTGACTCCACTTGAATTCTCTGTTCTTTGTACGCACATCATTGTAGCTGTTGTACACAATAACCTTTCCCTTAGCTAAGAGTCCTTTGTGCGTGTACGGAATTAGCTGCCAGAGGAAGTGGTGGAGGCTGGTACAATTAACACAATTTATAACGTATCTGGATGGTTACACAAATAGGTTTAGAGCAACAGGGGCCAAATGCTGGCAAATGGGACTAGATTAATTTAGGACATCTGGTTGGCATGGACGAGTTTGAAGTCTGTTCTGTGCTGTACAACCGTGTGACCCTATGTATTTATATGGGTCCTATAATCATTTTTAAAATAAAGGTACTTGTATCATTTCATCACAACACTGCTATTTTCCATCTTATTCTTAAACCATGTCATAGAAGCATATAAGCTTTAAAGTGTGGAAAGAGACCATTCGGTCCATCGAGTCTCCCTGACCCTCCACAGAGCATCCTACTAGACCAAGCCCCCATCCTATCCCTGTAATGGCACATTTACCATGGCTAATCCATCTAACCTGCGCATCTTTGGACTTTGGGAGGAAACTGAAGTACCAGGAGGAAACCCAGACATCACAGGGAGAACATGCAAACTCCATGCATAAAGTCACCCAAGGCTGGAATCGAACTCAGGTTATTGGCATTGTGAGGTAGCATTGAACCTTTGGGCCACCATGCTGCCCTAGCTGTCCCCATGTCCCCTAGTTTTAGTTGCCGTTACAAGACGAAGCATTCCTTAGGTACAAATTCCCGTAAGATATTTTTTGTCGCGATAAGATCTTCTCTCCTTTCTCAGGCCTGACCTGTTTAACCTTTCTTTATCAAGTAAGTCCTTCATTCTAGGAATGAATAAAGTGTAAGTTCTCTGAAGTACTTCTTAAGAAATTATTCCTTTAATAATCAAAAAGAAGGCAGAATTACACACCATGTACAAAATGTGGTCTCATCAACACGTTGTACAATGCCTGTAAAACATCCCTACTTTTATAATCCACTTTCTTGCAATAAATGGCAACATTCCATTTGGCTTCCGAATCATTTGCTGTATATGCAGACTAATTCTATATGATTAATTTACCAGGACCACCCAGATCCCTCTGTACCACTGAGTTCTCCAACCTCTCTCCATTTAAATAGTTTACTGCTTTACTATTCCTACTGTCAAAATGGACAATTTCAGTTATCCCCAAATATAGCCAATCTGTTGCATATTTGCACAGTCTATCCCATTGCTGAGTCTACACCTCTTGACAGTTATGTTCCCACTTATCTTGGTGTCATCATGAAATTTAACTCCAATAGATTCAGTGTATCATCCAAATCAATGATATAAATTATAATAGTAAAGTTACCAGATTATAGGGCTGCTGTCTCATTAGAGAGAGGCTAAGAAGGAGAACCCTTCATTGATAACCTCAGCCACCCTGTTAGTGTCGTTCTGCATCACAAACCAGCCTTCCAGCAAGTGACCTAACTGACCACTGAGGTTAAAGTAGTGATAGTCTGATCAGACCAAAGGGCTGCTCTCTCATTAAAGAAAGATGATTGGTGGTGTTTTAGTCTGAGGGTTAGAGGTGATCATGCTCAAATGAGGGGCGAGATTGAGAAGGAAGGTCCTTCATGGTAACCTCAACTGGTGCAGCAATTGAACCAATGCTGTTGACATCTCTCTGTATCGTAAACCAGTTAACTGACCCCATTGGTTATAAAAAGTTGGTGACCCCACACCGGTCCCTGTAGCCCTCCAACCCAAAACTTAGATATTATCCCCAGCCTTTGCCCCCCATAAGCAAACCAGGACTCCCTCTGCTCCTGTGAAGCAGCTTTGAAGAGATGGGCGACCTCCTGTTCCTGGTTCGAAGTCACAGATGCTTGCAGCACCGAAGGAGGCTATTCGGCACATCGCGAACGAAGATCTGATTATATTAATTCCATTTTTCAGCTTTTGTTCCATAGCTTTGAAGACAAATGACAATCTAAATGTTACAAGAGTTTCAACCTCAACCACCCTTTCAGGCAATCAGTTCTAAACTTCAACCAGGATCTGGATTAGAACATTTCTCAAACATTCCTCTTAGCTTTCTACCTTTTACCTTGAATCTATGACCCCTAGTTATTGACCCCTGTAGTAATGGAAAAACTGCCATCCTATTCACCCTATCTATGTCCGTCACAAGCTTATACATCTCTATCAATTTCCGTCTCAACTGTTGCTGTTCCACGGAAAACAAACACAGCTAATCCAATCTTTCCTCATTGCTCAGACCCTCCCCCTCCCAGGCAACATCCTGGTAAACCTCCTGTGCATCCTCTCTAGTTCTGATCACCACATGATTGCATTAAACACTATATTGTGGCCTAACCAGTATTTTATATAATTCCAGCATACCCTCACTGGCTTTGTATGTCATTAATAAGAAAGTCATGCATCCCATTCGCATTCTTATTCACCTAATCAACCTGCACTGTTACCTTCAGTGACCTGAGGATATGCATACCAAGATTTCTCTGATCTTCAGTATTTTCCAGGGTCCTATGATTCATATTGTAATTCCTTGCTTTGTTACACCTCCCAGAGTGCATTAACTGACACTTTCCTGCATTGAATTCCGTTTTGCCATTGATCTGTCCACCTGACAAGTCACCTCTCATCGTAAACTTCAGTAGGTATATGCCCAACCTGCTCAACCTCTTCTCATACAATAACTGCTTCATCCCACAAATCAGTTGAGCGAACCATCTCTTAACTGCTTCCAATGCAATTGTATTCTTTCTCAGGTAAGGGAATGAAACCCTCACACACAGTCCTCCAAATGTGATCCATGTAGAACTGCATTAACTTTTATACCCTTGCAACAACCTCCATGATTTCAACTCTGCTCCAGTTCATGTGAAATAAGTTTTTGAGGACTGACTGTCCTCCATTGCATCTGTGTAATAGTTTTGAGAGACTGAATGACCTCCTGTTCCTGTATAATGACTCCAAGGCTCCTCTACCAGTTTCTTTGTAACAGCTTGTAACCAGCCCAAGCAGCTGAGTGACTTCCTCCTGTTTCTGTGGAGTAGTCCTGAGTGGCAGAATGGCCTTCTCCTGTTCCTATGTAACAGGCCCAAATGGCTGAAAGGCCCATCTTCTGATCTTGTGTAACCATCCCAATGGGTGGCTAGTCTCCTTCAGTTCCTGTGCCACAAATTTAAGGTGCTGAATTTCCTCCTCCAGTTCCTGGGTAATGGCCGTGAGGACCTGAGTAGTTATTCCTGTTTGTGTGCACCTGTCACTTATCACTCTTAGCTCCTCTCTCAATCCCTGCTCCCCTGTCACTCCCAATACACCCTCCTCAGTCCTGGCTTCCATGTAGCTCCCGGCCCCCCTGTAATTCCCATCTCGCCGCCTTCTTTCCCTTGATACAGTATCACCATTTGGCTGTGAATATGTTGGAGGTGATGGGAAGACTTGGAGGCTGTTCATAACAGCAACACTAACATGAATGTTGGAAATCCAACGCTATGGTAACATGTTAGGGAGACAAACTTATAATTTTAAAAAACTGAAATTCTTTAACCGACATTAGCTGGAATGTTCTATAATCAATATTATTGTCTAGAAGGACTAGGGAGCATTTACTTGGAATAACCAAAACCTGTTCTCCTCCAACCTTCACACCATCCTGACTTGAAAATGTATCGCTGTTCTTTCAGTGTCACTGAGTCTGAATCCTAGAACTCCCTCCCCAACAGCATTCTGAGTGTACCAATAGCAAATGGACTGCAACGGTTCAAGAAGACAGCTCACTGCTGTTTTCCCCAGGGCAGTTAGGGATGACAAATAAATGTTGATTCAGCTAACGAAGCCCTTGAATGAAAAAGAAATGGAATATTCTCTAAATGACACTGTTGGACAACTAGACATCAGTTCATTAAACAAAGGAATAAGACACAGATGGAAGATTTCCCAGTCTAATGAAAAAGAGACACTGTACAGAAGTCACCTTTAGGTATTTAAAAGGGCTAATGCATTTTACCTCTTTTATGTTTCTTCACGTCAGAGCATCGAGCTCAATTTAGGCTAAGAGACAGAAATTTCCAACCTCTATTGGTTTTCAATGAACTGGGAGAGATTCTTCAGACTGGCAATGTTTTCAACCTCATTTTAAGAATTGTAATGAAGTGATTTGTGTTTGGGAGTGCATGTTAATTTTCCAGAAATCACCTGTTCTCATGTATGTTATGTGGATGTGCTTAGAGTGTATTTCTTGTGTTTTGAAATAATTCTGACCTACATGTTTATTATTTTAAGTCCAATTATTTCAGTAAATCAATATGGTAACATATTTGAAAATCTCTAAGTCGTCAATCAAAATTTGCCTCCAGATTACTGTATAATTTGTCTGTTTGCCTTCCTCACAATTAACCAAATGAAGATTTTCGTCCTGCTTTACAAAGATTGTGGATTGTCTACATGTGTCAGTCGTTACCTGGTCGCCATGGCAGTGGTCACCACCTCCTGATCATTATCTTTGACCTGATATTGAGACACATTCCAATTGCTTTTGGGGAGCGGTTTTATTTCATAACGTACTTTTATGTGTGTGATATCCATGCTGCCCTGCTCTTTGCAGCTACTGACTGTTCTGTCTGGTTCACCGTCTCTTTCACCTTTGATCGATTTGTGGCCATTTGTTGGCAGAAGCTGAAAAGTAAATATTGCAGAAAGGAAACAGCAACAGTGGTTCTGGGAACAGTGTCTGTGGTGAGCTGTTTAAAAAACATTTTATGGTATTTTATGTTAACAGGTCGGTATTCGCTGTGGAATGACCCCTGGTTTTGTAGTGTAACAATCAATCTTTATGCCTCCCCAGTCTGGGGACCAATTGAGTTTCTAACCCCAGGAATCCCATTTGTACTGATTCTGCTACTCAATGTTTTCACCGTCAGACACATTTTAGTGACCAGCAGAGCCCACAAGAGACTCCAGGCTCTCAGTGGTGGGGAGAGACCAAAAGACACAGAGATGGAGAGTCGTAGGAAATCCATTATTTTACTGTTTGTTATCTCAGCCAATTTCATCGTGTTGTGGTCAACCATAATGGTGTTCGCTATACGGAGACGTATGTATGCCTTGGGGTATGTGAGTGTGTATCTAGATTGGTTTGTGCAAGAAATGGGATTCATGCTACAGCTCCTCAGTTGCTGCACAAATACAGTGATTTATGCTGTTACCCAGACTAAGTTCAGAGATCAGTTGAAGAATTTGCTGAAATATCCCTTTACTCGAATTAACCAATCAATCAAATCTATTAACTAATCACTCAATTGTGTTCCAAGTTTATTTCAAATTTCCAGCAGAGAAGGGGCAGTGTCTGATGCTACAGTAACGTTCATATTTATCAATTGAAATTTAAAATTCTCTCCTACACACGGAAAGGAAGGTGACTAACTACATTGCATCAGTTTTCACAGTAGAAGACAGACAGCATTCCATAATTATAAATATTCAAGAAGCAAAAGGAGAAGAGAAACTAAGTACTATAACTGTCACGAGAAAAAATAAAGGCTCGGGAAACAATGGCGCTAAAGATCAATAAGTCTCCTGGACCTGATTGGATGCATCCAAAGATATTAAAGAATCCGATACAGAGATTGTGGATGCACTGACAATAATCTTCCAGGAATCGTTAAATTGTCAAAAAGTGCCCAGAGATTTGGAAAACTGCCAGTCTGTTAAAATTGATGTGATAGTAAGCATTTAGAAATACATAAAATGATCAAGCAGTCAGCATGACTTCATGAAAGGGAAATCATGCCTGACAAATCTACTAAACGTCTAGAGAAGTTAACAATCAGGATGGATAAAATGGAAGCAATGGATGTAAAATATTTGGACTTTCAAAAGGCATTTGACAAGATACCATACATTAGATACTTAAGGTAAGAGCCCATCATGTTGGGGTAGTATTTTAGCATGGATAGAGGATTGGTTAACTAATGGCAGACAGAAAGTTGGTATGTGGTGGGAGGGATGTATTTTCAGGATGGCAAATGTGTAACTAGTGGTGTGCCACAGGGATCAGTGCTGGAGCCACAATTATTTACAAGATATATCATTAACTAATGACTCATCCAAGTTACAGTGATGTGATCATGCCACAGGTTCAGTCAGGCAGATGGAAGACTGCCAGGAGAGGCAAGCAGGTTTGAAGTTTCCTGTGGCTACTCCCCTCTCTAACAGATATACCACTGTGGATACTGTTGGGGTTGGGGGCAAAGCCTCCCAGGGGAGTACAGCAACAGCAGCCAGGCCTAGGGCACCACAACTGGCTCTACTGTAGACCAGGGTCAGGCAAAATCCAAACAAATATTAGTACTAGGAGACTTGCTTGTCAGGGGCACAGACGGATGTTTCTGTGGCCACAATTGCGACTCCAAATTGGTGGGTTGCCTCCCTGGTGCCAGCGTCGAGGACATCTGAGCTGTTGTGTGAAATTCTTAAGGGGGAGGGTGAGCAGCCAGAGGTCGTTGTAGATATTAGTACCAACAACAGAGGTAGGAAAAGGGATGAGGTCATGAAGAGTGAGTTAGGCAGGAGGTTAAAATTCAGGACCTCATGGGTAGTAATTTCTGGACTACTTCTGATGCCACATGATGGCGAGACTAGGAATAGCAGGTGTAGAGCTGGATGAACACAGCAGGCCAAGCAGCATCAGAGGAGCAGGAAAGCTGACGTTTCCGGCCTAGACCCTCT